>NW_004443998.1:1995869-2006231 GCF_000243295.1 Trichechus manatus latirostris
CCAAAAGAAAGTCACCAAGACATACTATAATCAAACTTGCCAAAACCAAAGATAGAGAATTTTAAGAGTGGCTAGGGATAAACAAAAAGTCATCTACAAAGGAGAGTCAATAAGAATAAGCTTGGACTACTCCGCAGAAACCATGCAGGCAAGAAGGTAATGGGATGACATATATAAAGCCTTGAAGGAAAAAAACCTGCCAGCCAAGAATTATATATCCAGCAAAACTGTCTCTCAAATATGATGGCGAAATCAGGGCATTTCCAGATAAAGACAAGTTTAGGGAATTTGCAGAAACCAAACCAAAATTATAAGAAATACTAAAGGGAGTCCTCTGGTGAGAAAATCAGTAACATCAGATAACAACCCAAGACTAGAACACAGGATAGAGCAACCAGATATCAACCCAGATAGGGAAGTCACAAAAGTAAATCAAATCTAAAACACTGAAAACAGGGAAACAGATGTCAAAATGTAAAAGATGACAACATTTAAACAAAAAAGAGCAACTTAAAAAATGTAGACATAGATTTTTCGTATGGAGAGGAAGTGAAGGCAATATAAAGAAATAAAAGACTGGTATAAACTTAGAAAAAAAGGGTAAATATTAAGGTAACCACAAAGGAAACTAACAATCCTACAAGTCAAAATAAAAAACTAGAAAAATATAAAGACTCAGCAAACACAAAATCAACAGCAATGGAAAAGATGAAAAGAAAATACATAAATAAATGCTGATTGTGTTCTTCCCTTTTGGTTTTCTAACTCCAGGTCTTTGTACATTTCATCACAACACTTTACCTTCATCATAATACTCCAGCCACCCTTTGAAATCTTCTTTTCAGCTCTTTTACTTTTATCATTTCTTCTGTCCACTTTAGCTACTCTAAGCTTTAGAGTAAGTTTCACAGTCTCTTCTGACATCCATTTTGGTCTTTTCCTTCTTTCCCGTCTTTTTAATGATCTTTTACTTTCTTCATGTATGATGACCTTGATGTCCTCTCACAACTCTTCTGGTCTTCGGTCACTAGTGTTTAGTGCATCAAATTGATTCATGAGATGGTCTCTAAATTCAGGTGGGATGTATTCAATCTAAAGCCAATCTAAAGGATTCCATTTGGGGGGAAACCACTGTGGTTAACTAAATTAGATTACTCCTTTGCAGTCAGAAACGTAACATCTGAGCAACGGAATTTTACCACAAGTAAAGCACTAGGTCTCAATAGTTCCAGGAATCATAATCTAGTCTTCTATTCAGAAAGCAGTGCCATTTTTCAGCTACACTTGATGATATTACAAAGTATTAAAATAAACAGAAAAGATGAATGTTCTCTAATAAGTCTACAGATCTGTTTATTTTTGTGCAATATCAATTGTTTTAAAGGAAGCTGTTAAGTAGAAAAAGAAGTATAATTGTAAACGACTTAAATAAGTAACAGGTCCTTTGCATACTTGAACCACATGATAAATTCCAACTGCATTAGGACCACTGCTGGTCTGGATGATTGATAACCACTTTACAAAGCAAATGTTCAACTTCTTGACTAATAATTTCTGTTCTAAAGAATTACAACATAAGACAGTACACTTCCCCACTTGCTCTCTAGTTATAACTCTCTTGTCTTCTATATACCTATCTATTTGGAAATGCTGCTCTACTTTCCCTCGTTCTGCTCACTGAGAAATCTCATGCAAAGTTATAAAAGGAGAGTGGTGTGTGCAGGCTGAGGATACTATTAGAGCAATAGAATGCAAGAATTTCAACAGGAGTCCAGAAATTAAACATATGCCCCTATTCTCAACGAAATTAGTAAACAGACCTCTTAGAATAAAAAGACTCTCATCAGTTAAATTTTGAGTATTAACTGGAGAATTGTTGTTGTACTAAATTCATTTATGAAATATAATAAAATGAAGACACCAGAACATTAGGCTTATTCAGGTATTATGGTTATTTCATCCTTTCCAATTAAAAACAGACCATAACATATTAAGGAACAAACAAGATATTGTACATAAAATGCATAAAAGAATCATAAATATGGTTCATATTTTCCATTAATTCTTATAGGATTTTTAGTTTTGTTTATGGACAGGAATAAGGGGTATAGAAAATTTAAGACAACTATTCCTAGATTGTGAACTTGTTACAAGTTTCAGAATCAGTATTCTAGCAGAAGTGTTGGCAATAAGCAGTATAAGAAGGCTGTGACAATTTAAAAATTAAATAGCACACACTGAGAAGCTTATGAAGAAAGGGAGTTATTTTATGCTTTTAAAAATCAAGATCTAAAGTCAAAAGTTACTCTAAAATTGAGGAATTAGAAGTTGGTATATGTATCTCCTTACTTTTTACTTAAGGAATAGTTTCAAATCATTCGAAGACTCATAAATTAGTTGTGTAAGGAATAATTTCTAATTCTCACCTTAAAAACCAAATTATTCCAAAGTATTTCATACGCAAATGATACCCAACAGCAGATTATAGCAAGCAATTGGAGTTGCTGTTAATTTTATTAGATGAAAATGGCATTGTGAAATGGCACTGTGGTTACATAAGAAAATAATAACCATATTTTTCAGAGACATATTTGAAAGTACACAGGGGTGGATGAGATGATAAGTCTAGAATTTGCTTTAAGATGCATCGGGGCAGCAGCAGCAATAGGGATAGGTAAAGTAGGCATAAATTTTGAAATTCTGGGTGATGGGTACAGGTTATTATTATAATGTTCTACTTGTGTAGTATGTTTGATATATTTCATAATACAGATTTTTAAAGAATAAATAGAACTACATGGGGTTGAAGAATTTTACACTACCTGATGTTTTAAAATGAGTGATTCAAAAGGGAATCCTTTTGCTTAGAACTCTATACTCACTGGACACTTAGAGCTTAAAGTATGGTTACAAGCATGGAGATTAAAATGTTCGTTCTTATTAATATGTAGTTATTTAGAAAATCCGTCAACTTTTCCTTCAGATACGTGGATGAGATTCAACTGCAGTGAAAAAAAACCACACCAGAGAATACCAGGTTTTGTTCTGTGTAATAAGTGAATGTTAAGCAGCTAAATAGCTATTATTTTCTTACAGAAACATAAAATAATTCAGCGGGATTTATTTTTATGATTGCATTATAACTGGGTTAAAAATAACAAACTCCATAAATGTGGCCCATTAAAAATATTGCGCAGGTTGATTTTTTTTAAATTATCATTCAAGTGAAGACAGGTATTTACAGCAAATGCTAAAAAACATTTTTTTAAAAAATTTTTTGAGTGACATGAGCAAAGACTGCCTGTTGGAAAAAGCACTAAGACAAAAGTAGGCCCCAAGTCTAGCTTTTACACCTGTCTGAACCATTCAGGAAGAAATCTGGCTGGCCCTGCAGTGAGTTCAACTCATGTCTACCAAGAACAGCTGGCTGGAGATAAGGCATTAAGATTCCTCTTGTTCTAAGCTTTCTCTTTCATCAAAGCCAAAAAACTCTTTGTGGTAGCAAGAAGCTGTTTTAGTATTTTTTTAAATTAACCTAATCCAGAGGTTGTTTTCTTTGGTGAAAAGTTAATAGCTTTTTATATTTTTCTACCTATTCATATTATTCTCTTTCGAAAATAATTATTCCACTCTTTTAGGAAGACAAATTGGCAGTATCATGAGGCTTTAAAAAGTTTATCCCTATAAACTAGTAATTTCAGGTAATAAACTAGTCTAATAATTTAAAATGTGGATAAAGATTTGTATAAAAAATGTTCTTTGCACATTCACAAAATGCAGTATTTTACAAATATTAAAGTCATGCTTCAGAGAATTATATTAAGACTGGAAAAAGCTTATGGTGTACATTGAGGAAAAACTGACTATTTAGCCATAAAGTTTGGCCCCAATTTGGTTAAAAAAAAAAAGGGGGGGCCATATATGGAAAATGGAAATAAAATACACCAAAATGATAACAGTAGCTAGTATTCTGGGTTGCATGTTTTCCTTTACCAAACTTTGTATAGTTTTCAGATTTTCTGAGGATGCATTTTCACTTAAATCAGGGAAAAGTTACTTCCCATTTATACCATAAACATTTGTACTCACCATTATAATGGCCATACTACAGGTATTTGTGCACCTAAGCATTACTTTATTCTTTATTACATAAGTTTCTCAGGTAATTGACATGGCAGTCCTGTTCATCAAGGGAAATTCCTCCCTTCCACTATACATATGGCAAAAACTGAGCCAGCGTACTGCTATGGCTTGATCATAAAGAACATTCCCTAGCTTCAATGAATTGGACTGATCAAAACTTGCAAATAAGTGAATGATAAACAGCTAAGTAGCTATTACTTTCATAGAGAATGTAAAACTTAGTGGGATTTCTTATTCTGATTGCATTATCACTGGGATAAAAATTATAAACTAAATGTGGCCCATTAAAAATACTGTCCAAGTTAGGTTTTTTTTAAAATTATTATTTAGTGTGCAAATTTTGACACTAAAAATTACACACATGATATTCATAAGAGGGCCTTGAGGGCAGAGGCCAAGATTTCTACATCTTTAAAATAAAGTCCACAGGACTAGGCATATAGCTATGTTGTTGTTGTTAGGTGCCGTTGAACCAGTTCTGACTCATAGCGACCCTATGAACAACAGAACGAAACACCACCTGATCCTGCACCACCCTCACAACCATTGTTATGCTTGAGCCCATTGTTGCAGTCATTGTGTCAACCCATGTCCTTGAGAGTCTTCCTCTTTTTCGCTGACCCTCTACTTTACCAAGCATGGTGTCCTTCTCCAGAGACTGATCCCTCCTGGCAACGTGTCTAAAGTATGTAAGACGTAATCTCACCATCCTTGTTTCTAAGGAGCATTCTGGTTGTACTTCTTCCAAGACAGATTTGTTCATTCTTTTGGAAGTCCATGGTATATTCAATATTCTTTGCCAATACCACAATTCAAAGGTGTCAGTCCTTCTTTGGTCTTCCTTAATCATTGTCCAGCTTTCACATGCATATGAAGCCATTGAAAACACCATGGCTTGGGTCAGGTGCACCTTAGTTTTCAAGGTGACATCTTTGCTTTTCAACACTTTAAAGAGGTCTTTTGCAGCAGATATGCTCAATGCAATGCGTCTTTTGATTTCCTGACTGCTGCTTCCATGGGTGTTGATTGTGGATCCAAGTAAAATGAAATCCTTGACAACTTCAATCTTTTGTCTGTTTATCATGATGTTGCTTATTGGTCCAGCTGTGAGGATTTTTATTTTCTTTATGTTGAGGTATAATCCACACTGAAGGCATGGTCTTAGATCTTCATCAGCAAGTGCTTCAAGTCCTCTTCACTTTCAGCAAGCAAGGTTGTGTTATCTGCATATTGCAGGTTGTTAATGAGTCTTCCTCCAATCTTGATGTCGTGTTCTTCTTCATACAGTCCACCTTCTCGGATTATCTGCTCAGCATACAGATTGAATAGGTATGGCGAAAGGATACAACCATGACACACACCGTTCCTGACTTTAAACCACGAAGTATCCCTTTGTTCTGTCCGAACAACTGCCTCTTGATCTATGTACAGGTTCCTCATGAGCACAATTAAGTGTTCCAGAATTCCCATTCTCTGCAATGTTATCCATAATTTGTTATGATCCACACAGTCCAATGCCTTCACAGTCAATAAAACACAAGTAAATATCTTTCTGGTATTCTCTGCTTTCAGCCAGGATCCATCTGACATCAGCAATGATATCCCTGGTTCCACATCCTCTTCTGAATCTGGCCTGAATTTCTGGCAGTTTCCTGTCCATATACTGCTGCAGCCACTTTTGAATGATCTTCAGCAAAATTTTACTCGTGTGTGATTTTAATGATATTGTTTGATAATTTCTGTGTTTGGCTGGATCACCTTTTTTGGGAATAGGCATAAATATGGATCTCTTCTAGTTGGTTGGCCAGGTAGCTGTCTTCCAAATTTCTTGGCATAGATGAGTGAGCACCTCCAGTGCTGAATCCATTTGCTGAAACATCTCAATTGATATTCCGTCAATTCCTGGAGCCTTGTTTTTCACCAATGCCTTCAGTGCAACTTGGACTTCTTCCTTCAGTACCATCAGTTCCTGATCGTATGCTCCCTCTTGAAATGGCTGAACGTCGACCAATTCTTTTTGGTATAATGACTCTGTGTATTCCATCTGTTGATGCTTCCTGCGTCATTTATTATTTTCGCTTTAGAATCCTTCACTACTGCAACTTGAGGCTTTTTTTCTTCAGTTCCTTCGGCTTGAGAAATGCCTAGCATGTTCTTCCCTTTTGGTTTTCTATCTCCAGGTCTTTGCACATGTCATTATACTTTACTTTGTCTTCTTGAGCTGCCCTTTGAAATCTTCTGTTCAGTTCTTTTACTTCATCATTTTTTCCTTTTACTTTAGCTACTTGACATTCAAGAGCAAGTTTCAGAGTCTCTTCTGACATCCATTTTGGTCTTTTCTTTCTTTCCTGTCTTTTTAATGACCTCTCACTTTCTTCATGTATGATGTCCTTGATGTCATTCCACAACTCATCTGGTCTTCGGTCATTATTCTTGAGATGGTCTCTAAATTCAGGTGGGATATACTCAAGGTTGTACTTTGGCTCTCGTGGACTTGTTCTAATTTTCTTCAGTTTCAACTTGAACTTGCATATGAGCAACTGATGGTCTGTTCCACAGTCGGCCCTTGGCCTTGTTCTGACTGATGATATTGAGCTTTTCCATCATCTCTTTCACAGATGTAGTTGGTTTGATTCTTGTGTATTTCATCTGGCGAGTTCCATGAGTATAGTCGCCGTTTATGTTGGTGAAAAAAGGTATTTGCAATGAAGAAGTCATTGATCTTGCAAAATTCTATCATGCAATCTCTGGCATCATTTCTATCACCAAGGCCACATTTTCCAAGTACTGATCCTTCTTCTTTGTTTCCAACTTTCACATTCCAATCACTAGTAATTATCAATGCATCCTTATCGCATGTTTGATCAATTTCAGACTGCAGAAGTTGGTCAAAATCTTCAATTTCTTCATCTTTGGCCTCAGTGATTGGTGCGTAAATTTGAATAATAGTCGTATTAACTAGCCTTCCTTGTAGGCGTATGGATATTATCCTGTCACTGATAGCGTTGTACTTTAGGATAGATCTTGAAATGTTCTTTTCGACTGTGAATGCAATGCCATTCTTCTTCAACTTGTCACTCCTGGCACAGTATACCATATGTTTGATTCAAAACGGCCAGTACCAGTCCATTTCAGCTCACTAATGCCTAGGATATCGACCTTTACGTGTTCCATTTTATTTTTGACAATTTTCAATTTTCTTAGATTATTAATCCATGTCCCGATTATTAACAGATGTTTGCAGCTATTTCTTCTCATTTTGAGTAGTGCCACCGCAGCAAACAAAGATCTCGAAACCTTGACTCCATCCACATCATTAAGGTCAACTCTACTTTGAGAAGGCAGCTCTTCTGCAGTCTTATTTTGAATGCCTTCCAACCTGAGAGGCTCATCTTCTGGCACTGTATCAGACAATGTTCCACTGCTATTCATAAGCTTTTCACTGGCCATTTTTTTTTAGAAGCAGATCGCCAGGTCCTTCTTCCTAGCCTGTCTTAGTCTGGAAGCTCCACTGAAACCTGTCCACCATAGGTGACCCTGCTGGTATTTGAAATACCAATGGCACAGCTTCCAGCATCACAGCAACATGCAAGTCACCACCGTACGACAAAATGACAGACGACTGTTGGTCATTTTTTTTAAATGTTAGCAATTTGACCAAGACATTTTATCAGTCTCGAATTATTTAAATTAAAATACTTCAAATTTTATATACAAGTATTTTTTTTATCTCTCCACTTCCGGATAATTAATAAATTAGTAGAATATGTTTATATTGACTCTCCCTGATTCTGAATTGATTACTTAGAAAATGATTAGTGTCCTAATTAGGAAATGCCAACACAGACAGTAGCGTTTGTTGCATGCAAATGCTAATCAATTTCAGCAATCAACTAAATGCCAGATTAACTACAAGACAGAAAATAAAGGACACCAGACCATCAAACAATACTGAACACATCCTATGTATTCAACACTATGCTAGTGGCTGAAGAATCCAATGACTAGACATTCATAATGCCAGCAAACCAGTTGCTGTCAAGTTCATTCTGACTCATGGCAACCCCGTGTTTGTCAGAGTAGAACTGTCCTCCACAGAGTTTTCAATCGCTGATTTTTTATAAGGAGAACACCAGGCCTTTCTTCCAAGGCACCTTTGGGTGGACTGGAACCTCCAACCTTTCGGTTAGCAACCCAGTGGGTTAATGGCACCACCCAGGGATTCTTATAATGCTAGCAAGAGGGATAATGTTTATATGAAAGATAGTGAGCATGGGGCATGAGTTTCACTTCCCTTGTTTGTCCCTTAAGATCAGGGGATGCTTCAATAGAAGTTTTTCACCTTTATGAATTCCTTTTTAGTAATGAATACTTATTTTTAGGGTTGAGGCAAAGGGGTGAGTCAAATCAAAGATTACCGGAAATAAATATAAACTGATATTCTCTTTCCTTTCTACTCTCAAAGTTGTGGTTATATATAATTAATTGTGAAGTAAACAAATTATAGGCATGAATCAGATTTATGAAGTTAATTACAATCATTTTATCTTAAATTTTTACAACATGGATGCCTACATCTGAAGAAGGTTACAGTAGTGGGTGACTGAAAGACCGACTGACTTGTAACTGACGGTCCTTTCCATCTTAAACACAGGGGAAGTATTCTTTGATGTATGGCTACTATTTGTGGCCTGTTACTATTTCTGATCCTGACTCTTAGGTTCATTGCCTTTCCTCAGAAAGAGTCACCCAGGAGTTTAAATTACACTTCTGCTTGACGTTTTATAGAAGGTACTTATTACACATTCACAGTTTAGTTAAGGCCATTGCTCCTGTTAGTATAATCAAGAATATAACTAAAGAAAGGTCTATCATAATCTTCTTAACTGTTGCCCATTGTATTGATGTCACATTTAAATAAAAACCCCTTCAATAGCTCAACTCATCTATGGATATATTACTTAGTCCCCACTCTAAGAGGCTTTTAAAAGAGCAAATCATAATACAAAATTTTAAACATCTTAAACTTGTTAAAATGACTTAACCACATCATAACAAATTAACTAAAACGCACAGCAATAATAAATTTGCTTGAGTCCGTATACTCCTTAATTATAACGAATAACCTTTAAAATAGTTAATCATTTTATTTTTCCTAGTGTTTATTCTCTTACAATTGTTACTTTCGTATTATTTGGTTTTAAAATGGCACTAACACATTTAAGCCAATATGATATTTGCTTTTGAGAACAAAAAATTCGTGATGTCAGCTGTTGACAATATTTTAATCTTTTTTTTTCATTAAAAAAATATGGAATTGTATACAAACAAAACCAAACCAAACCAGCTGCCGTCAAGTCGATTCCAACTCACAGTGACCCTATAGGACAAAGTAGAACTGCCCTATAGCATTTCCAAGGAGCAGCTAGTGGATTTGAACTGCCGACCTTCTTGGTTAGAAGCGAACCCTTAACCACTACAGACCTTAAAGGATCAAAATAAATTAGGACACCAAAGCAAAATTTAAACTGGCAAATCACTTTGACCAAAAAAAGTATCACAAAGCTTCCTGCCTTAGGGATCCAACTAGACCATGCTATTATGCTTATAAAAGAAACAATAAATGAAACTAAATCATAGTGAAACAACTAATTTACAGATGCCTTCTTTCTAGGGCTGGTTTCCAGTCACATTATCTCACTGGACCTCTTCACAGGATAATGGCACTTGTTTCCCTGAGGTGTTAAATGCACCCTTCTCTCTTCCTCTTTGCCCTATTTGTACATTTGACAGAAAAACAAGTCCCTTTCCCAACGAGGCTAGCTTTGCCACAAAGCAAGCAAAGAAAACAAATAGTGCACATGGCAACTTCCAAGCACTTCGCAGTGAGAGAAAGCACAACTCTCCAACTTTGATGTGCTTTCATAAACACATCCCTCACTCATATTATGAAAAAGTGCTCAGTCTGGAATTAAAATGGTCCTGTGAGCGTAATTCACACCAGAAATTCCACCGACGCGGTAAAGTTGCCGTCGTCTGCAAGACCCCTGCAGCTGAGAGGGCGGGACTCCGAACGAAGGAAGCAATGCTGGGGTTGGCTACCCTCAGTACCGTCAAGACAGAAGTCCACACACCTAGTGTTTGTGTGTGGGGTGGCTTGCTCCGACCTCTCCCCATGTCCCGCCTTCGAATCTTCCTCTCTTCACCTCACACACCCCC
>NW_004443998.1:2006880-2033146 GCF_000243295.1 Trichechus manatus latirostris
CCCCGAGACGTCCTCTCCTCACGCAGGGGAGGGTACCCAGTAAGCAAGATGCGCACGGGCTTCATGGGGTTTACGCACAAATCTTCGATCTTTGATGTGGTGAAAAACAAGTGAAATTGTGCACTCCCAATTAAGAGGTAAGCAGGATGAAGCCCGTGCTTACTGGGTAATCCGTCCCTGTCCCCACCTCACTCATCCCTAAATCTCCTTTTCTCCTCCCTTACACGCCTCCAAATCGTCCTCTCCTCTCCCTCAAGCCGCGTCCTTTAGTCACCCCGCATCCTCTCTCGCCTCTAAACCTCCTTTTCCCCTAAAATCGCTCCCACGGGATCCCCGGATTCCCGCCAGCCTCGACACTCACGAGAAGAAGGGGTCTTCCTCAAAGCTGCTGCTCGGCATCCCGAACATTGCGGGGTTCCCTGGGTGGCCGCGGAGGCGGGCGGACTGGAATCGATGTAACTCGCCGCGGCCGAGCCGACCCCGCCTCCCCCGCACCCTCAACGCTTCTCTCAGCCGCTTGGACGGTGCCTGTCGGAAAAGGCGGTGCGCGGCGCTGAGCCGTCCTCCTATTGGGCGGTGGCCCCCGACGTCACCTAGAGGAGGCGGGAACAATGCGCCGCTGCCATGACAACGGAGATCTCAACAGAGGAGGCGAGAAGTCTGGCTTGGCGTCAGCTGGGTCACCCTTCACGAAGCCTCCTGAGCAGGGACGGGAAAGCTGGTGCTTTGGGCTTCACGAACCCAAACGTTAGATCGCCCTCTGTGTGACCTTGGGCAAATCGCCCTCGGTTCCGAACTTCAAGTTTCTTTTCGGAACATGGAGTTGGGCCAAAATTTGGGCTAGATGATACACAAAGTCCCATCACCGGCCATATTCTGTGATACGCAGAGGGGAGTCTGTATCCAAAACACTGCGGTGCTTGGTCAAAAGCGGTGGACAAATAGTGAAGAACTATATACAAAAAAGTTTTGGAGTATACTTAGCAAACAACGTATTCGATGCTTTAAAGGAAGGGGATGAGGCCTATCAAATTTCAACAAACGTATTTATCTTTTGTGAGTCAAAAACTCAAAGCCGTGCTTCCCAAAGCGGGAAGCGTTCCGTAATACGTAGACATGGCGTTAAAAACTAAGTGAGAAAGTTGTCTTCTCAGCCCTCTTCCCGTGGCTCATTTCTTGGAGCAAGTCTCATGTTGATGCTGGTTATGTCCAACACTCTCCACCATTCTTTAACAGAGCTGGTCTCAAGCACAGGCTCTGTAGAAAACAGCCATATCCAGCTAAAATTCAATTACTATATATTTTTATTTCCATTGTATTTACGTGGTAGCCTATTTAATCACAGGAGTCCCTGGGGGATGCTAACAGTTAACAGTGCTCAGCTTCCAACTGCAAGATTGGCTGTTCAAGTCTATCCAGAGGTGCCTCAGAAGAAACACCTGGCAGTCTACTTCCAGAAAATTAGCCACTGAGAACTCCTTGCAGCGCAGTTTTGCTCTGACACACATGGGGTCGCCTGGAGTCGGGATTGACTCAACGGCAACTGGTTTGTACTTACGGCAAGTGGAACTGCTTTTAAATTTAAAGCAGTTCTATACACTAACAGCCTTTTAAAATTTAAGTGAAAAAGACAATTTAAAGAAATAGTACAGGAGGAATTTGGATATGAGTATAAAATAATTATGACAGTGGTACACAAATTACTGGGTTTTGGAAAACACTCTCTGGGGGCCCCCAGAGAACAGGTGGAGGAGAAAAAGGGAGAAGACAGGGAGGAGATAAAGAAATGAGAATGATAAAGGTTAAGAAAGAAAATGCCCTCCTGCATGTCTGCCTTTAATTCTGTGGGCTCCCCAGCTTGCTCTAGGGGGCTGTCCTGTGGAGATGGAGGGGCATCCATGGCTCATCAAGGCCTCCCGGGATCCAGGCAGAGGGTGGCACTCTGCCAGAGTGAAGAAGCGTGCAGGGCTTGATTTGGAGGTGGCAGGAGTACTCAGGGGTTATTTTGGGAGCCTGAAATTCTATCCTTTGGACCTTTTACCCCCCACCTTTAGCCAAGCTCTCTGGCAGCCGGCTTCCCCTGAGACTGGGGCATGAGGAAGAGCAGACTGCACAGCCCGAATTCAGAGGGCATAGCCTTGCAGACAATAGGATATTTTCCTCTCCTCAGGCCTTAACATGAACCTCAGAGGGCATATACGTATCAGAAATTCCTAGCCTCAGCAGCAGTTTCAAGGCAAAATTATTTTAAAAAGTCAGAAATCATTTGCTCTTTAAAATAGTATAAAAATCCCAAAACTAAACCTGTTGCCGGCGAGCTGATTCCAGCGCATAGCAACACTATAGTACGAGAACGAGACATTAAGGAGGGCACGCAAAAAAAAAAAAAAGCCTTAAAATTAAATGAAATAATTTATTGGTGATAAACGATAGCATTAAAATAGATCTGGGTTAAGGCTAAATGAGATAATCTGTGAGACATTTTTTCTGCTTATTTCCCGTGGAATTTTTCTTAGAATTGTGTTGTTAAAACTTGAAGGTTTCAGTACAGCACAAGTTAGGCCGAAAGCATCTGAAAGTAGTTTGGACTTGAGGACAAGTGTTTGTAAACAAACGTTCCGGAGAACAGAGGAGAGCTGGAGCGGAGAGACCTCATCACTGTCAGATCTGAGGGCTAACAGGTGGGAGGTGAGACAAAGGGTTGAAGAGGGAGAATAACCCAGCAAGGGAGCAAGAGACAAGCAGAGTGGGACTGAGGTGAAAGGGTCAGCACTTGGATGTAAAAGTAATCATAGTAGCCAATCCTGATTAGCTGTTGACCAGGCACAAATTAGTAGCACTTTACTGCAACAACTCATTTAATCTTCACACTGGTTTTATAGAATAGAGATGGTTCTTATCCCCATGTATAGATGATCAGGGACAGATTACCAACAAGCAAGGTACGCACAGGCTTAACTGTGTTTATGTACTAATCTGTAGGGCACAATTTCACATGGGTTTAGTGAAACTGTGCACTAGGCATTAGTTCATAAACACAATTAAGCCCGTGCGTACCTTGCTTACTGGTTAATCCTCCCCCATGATGATCCAACCAAGGCCCAGAGAGGCGAAGAAAATTGCCAAAGTAATTGAACTGGGCAGGGTGCCTGGAGTTCTCCCTGGTGGGGGCTGGTGGCATGGTCTGTGGGTGATGGGCCACACTGAAAGGTGCAGGCGGAAAGCAGGTGATGGTTTCCAAAATCATGCTGTCAAAGTAAATAAGGGACCCAAATTGAAAGTTATAAAATTCAGTGAGAAGACATTCAAATCCAATATTTACTGAGCGCCTACCCTGCGTGTGAGGCGCTTATATGGACACTAAGGCATCGGTGAAGGAAACGGACAAAAAATCCCTGCTCTCCTGGGGCTCGTGTTCACGTGGGGGCCGAGTGAAAATAATACAGAAAGTAGTATGTTAAAGGGGCTAAGTGCCAGGGAAAAAACTGAGCAGGACGGGGCCGGGGGAGTGAGTAAATGCAATTTAAAATAGGGAGTTCAGTATAAGTCTCATTGAGAAGCTGAATTTGAGTGAAGACTTAAGGAAGCAGACATCTGGGGAAAAGTATTCCAGGTCAGTGCAAAGGCTGTGAGGTGGCATGTGCCTGGTGTATATAACGTACAGTTCTATTTATATGTCCTGAAACTCACATGCAGAGGAATGAGACGAGCCAGGTAAAGTAAAAATAATCTAATGGCTACTGCTTATACTTTGTATGTTCCAGGCACTTCGAGAAACATTTTCTCATTTAAATCTTACAACACTCTTGTATAAGAAGATGTTTATTCCTATACTACATATGAAAAAACAGACTCAGAGAAATTTGGTGTCCACTCATTTCAAACTCAGATTTGTCCTACTCTAAAGTTTTTATCTGTTGGTTTGTTGCACTGTGGGGGCTCACATGTTGCTGTGATGTCGGAAGCTATGCCATTGTTATTCAAACACCAGCAGGATCAGCCACAGTGGACAGGTTTCAGCAGAGCTTCCAGACTAAGACAGACTAGGAAGATGGACCTGGCGGTCTACTTCTGAACAAAACTAGCCAGTGAAAACCTTATGAATAGCAGTGGAACACTGTCTGATATAATGACAGAAGATGAGCCCCTCAGGTTGAAAGGCACTCAAAAGACGACAGGGGAAGAGCTGCCTCCTCAAAGCAGAGTCGACCTTAATGACGTGGATGGAGTCAAGCTTTCAGGACCTTCATTTGCTGATGTGGCACGACTCAAAATGAAAAGAAACAGCTGCAAACATCCGTTAATAATAGGAATGTATTAAATATAAATCTACAAAAATTGGAAACTGTCGAAATGGAACACATAAACATTGATATCCTAGGCATTAGTGAGCTGAAATGGACTGGTATTGGTCATTTTGAATCATAGACAATCACATGGTCTACTATGCCGGGAATGACAACTTGAAGAGGAATGGCATTGCATCATCGTCAAAAAGAACATTCCAAGATCTATCCTGAAGGACAACGCTGTCAGTGATAGGATAATATCCATATGCCTACTAGGAAGACCAGTTAATATGACTATTATTCAGATTTAACCACTAACCACTAAGGACAGAGATGAAGATATTGAAGACCAACTTCTGCAGTCTGAAACTGATTAAACATGCAATCAGGATGCATTGATAATTACTGGTGACTGGAATGTGAAAGTTGGAAACAAAGAAGGATCGGAAGTTGGAAAGTATGGCCTTGGTGATAGAAACAATTCCGGAGATTGCATGATAGAATTTGCAAGACCAACGACTTCTTTATTGCAAATACCTTTTTTCACCAACATAAACAGTGACTATACATGTCGACCTCGTCAGATGGAATACACAGGATTCAAATCAACTACATCTGTGGAAAGAAATGATGGAAAAGCTCAATGTCATCAGTCAGAAGGTGGCAACGGGCCAACTGCAGAACAGACCATCAATTGCCCTTATGCAAGTTCAAGCTGAAAATGCAGAAAATTAGATCTAGTCCACTGGAGCCAAAGAACAACCTTGAGTATATCCCACCTGAATTTAGAGACCATCTGAAGAATAGATTTGATGCGTTGAACACTAATGACCGAAGACCAGATGAGTTGTGGAATGACATCAAGGACATCACACATGAAGAAGCAAGAGGTCATTTAAAAAACAGGAAAGAAAGAAAAGACCAAAATGGATGTCAGAAGAGACTCTGAAATTTGCTCTTGAATGTCGAGTAGCTAAAGCAAAAGGAAGAAACGATGAACTAAAAGAACTGAAGATTTCAAAGAGCAGCTCGAGAAGACAAAGTATCATAGGTACATGTGCAAAGACCTGGAGTTAGAAAACCAAAAGGGAAGAACATGCTCTGAATTTCTCAAGCTGAAAGAACTGAAGAAAAATTCAAGCCTCGAGTTGCAATATTGAAGGATTCTATGGGGAAGATATTAAATGATGCAGGAAGCACCAAAAGAAGATGAAAGGACTACAGTCACTGTACCAAAAAGAACTGGTTGATGTTCATCCATTTTAGGAAGTAGCATGTGATCAGGAACCGATGGTAGTGAAGGAAGAAGTTCAAGTTGCACTAAAGGCATTGGTGAAAAACAAGGCTCCAGGAATTGACAGAATACCAATTGAGATGTTTCCACAAACAGATGCATTGCTGGAAGTCCTAATTCGGCTATGCCAAGAAATTTGGAAGACAGCTATCTGGGCAACTAACTGGAAGAGATCCATATTTATGCCTATTCCAAAGAAATGATATTGTTTGATGATTTCCACATCAAACTGAATGTGGAAATTATTGAACAATATCATTAAAATCACACGCAAGTAAAATTTTGCTGAAAATCATTCAAAAGCGGATGTAGCAGTATATTGACAGGGAACTGCCAGAAATTCAAGCTGGATTCAGAAGAGGGCATGGAATCAGGGATATCATTGCTGATGTCAGATGGATCCTGGCTGAAAGCAGAGAATACCAGAAAGATATTTACCTGTGTTTTATTGACTACGCAAAGGCATTGGACTGTGTGGATCATAACAAATTATGGATAATATTGCGAAGAATGTGAATTCTGGAACACTGAATTGTACTCATGAGGAACTCAAGAGGCAGTCTTTCGAACAGAGAAAGGGGATACTTCGTGGTTTAAAGTCAGGAACGGTGTGTGTCAGGGTTGTATCCTTTCCCATACCTATTCAATCTGTATGCTGAGCAAATAATCCAAGAAGCTGGACTATCTGAAGAAGAACAGGGCATCAGGACTGGAGGAAGACCCATTAACAACCTGCGTTATGCAGATGACACAACCTGCTTGCTGAAAGTGAAGAGGACTTGAAGCACTTACTGATGAAGATCTAAGACCATGCCTTCAGTGTGGATTATACCTCAACATAAAGAAAATAAAAATCCTCACAGCTGGACCAATAAGCAACATCATGATAAATGGACAAAAGATTGAAGTTGTCAAGGATTTCATTTTACTTGGATTCACAATCAACACCCATGGAAGCAGCAATCAGGAAATCAAAAGACGCATTGCATTGGGCATATCTGCTGCAAAAGACCTCTTTAAAGTGTTGAAAAGCAAAGATGTCACCTTGAAAACTAAGGTGCACCTGACCCAAGCCATGGTGTTTCCAATGGCTTCATATGCATGTGAAGGCTGGACAATGAATAAGGAAGACCAAACAAGGACTGACACCTTTGAATTGTGTTGGCAAAGAATATTGAATATACCTTGGACTTCCAAAAGAATGAACAAATCTGTTTTGGAAGAAGTACAACCAGAATGCTCCTTAGAAGCAAGGATGTTACGACTACATCTCACATACTTTGGACATGTTATCAGGAGGGACCAGTCTCTGGAGGAGGACATCATGGTTGGTAAAGCAGAGAGTCAGTGAAAAAGAGGAAGACCCTGGACGAGATGTGTTGACACAGTGGCTGCAACAATGGGCTCAAGCATAACAATGACTGTGAGGATGGCAGAGGACCGGGCAGTGTTTCGTTCTGTTGTACATAGAGTCACTATGAGTAGGAACCAACTTGATGGCACCCCACAACATTCTAAGCACTGAGGATACAAAACCCCTGGGCCTCTTGGAGTTTGCATTCTAGTTGACAGCTCTTTCACCAGCTAATTCTTCAATTATCATTGTTACAACACTTCAGAATTTTCAAAATGCCTTTGAAGTCCTTATCAAACAGGCTCTTGAGTGCTGGACTTGCAGACTTAATTATAGCTCTCTAGAGTGATGGGTGTTAGGCTATCGTAAACTCTTTTCCATAGCCACTTTCAGTGTGTCTAGGGTTGCTTTGTCCTGACTTCTTTTTTCTAAATTGTGGGCTGAGGCACTCTAGGAGTAAGACTCATAGGGGCATTATGGGATGTTTAATATTTTTGAGAGAAACACGGAGAAACTTGACATCTGTGCAAACTACTAGATTGAGGTAGTTCACAATTTCAGTATTAGATTGAGCTACATTTCCTTAGATGATGCCTTATCTTTGGGAAATTTTTGAACGTTGCAACAATGCAACCATTAAGTGCTCGGCTACTCACATGAAGGTTGGCGGTTCGAACCCACACAGCAACTCCGTGGGAGAAAGACCTGGCAATCTGCTCTGGTAAATATCACAGCCTAAAAAATCCTATGGGGCACTTCTACTCGCATGGGGTCATTATGAGTCAAAAATCACTCGATGGCAGCACTCACAAAACCCAATGTGGACAGGAACGGAGGGTGGCAGCGTTCAGTCTGTTGCCATGGTCTGAGAAGCAGCGCAGCACTGGACCGGCACACACCCGTTATTACTGGTTATTTAAGAATGATACACAAATAATATTTTTTCTTTCAATTTATGTATTTTTTCTTTAAAGAATAATGAGTTTTCTGGATATAAACACTTGTTTGGATCTTACTACTTGATAAATAAAAATGTTAGGTATTTCTTTAGGCTTGAGGTGGGGGGCAGTGAAAAAATTACTGAGATGTTAAGTAATGAACTAAGTCTGGGGATCTGTCTTAACCCCAAAACCATTCTTGCTTTCAAAAAAATATATTTTTTTAAGTTATCTCATGCATCCATTTTCTCTAAGAGGTATGATTCATTTTCTTTTTGGTGTTTATCTTCTTTCCAGCCAGCTGCCTTACCTTTCCTCTAACAGGCTGGCTTTACACCTTTTTGGGGAAATGGTGCCTGGACAATGAGTGACTTGTCTAATAAGAGCGTAAGTCCCAAGCTCTTCAAACCCTCTGTGAGGGCTGCGTCTAATCCATACGGTACCTTTGTTCAAATCAGAAAAAGATGCTTCTCCGTGAAGATACTTCCACTCATGAGAAAACTTCTTAACAAATACACAAATCGACAATGTATGAGTTCTCTGAATGGCGCCGCGTTCAGTGTTGCCCCTTCGTCTGTAGCAGCCGTGTTTCCAACCCTGAATTTGTTCCTGTAGGCAGGAATTAATGATTTCCAAGCTCTATCCACAAACTGTTGAGCAAGGAACGTACTTTTATTTTCTTAAAACTTAATTTATATTCTGGGCTCCCCTTCCATTGGGAGTGCCCCCAGTGCCCCAGGGAGACAATGCTAAGGCGTAGTTGGCTGCCAACCATGCTGCATCCGTTAAGGCTCCTTATTCCCCTCACTGGCTGAGACCAGGGATGCTCAAAATGTCACTAAGTGTGGCGCAGTCCAGCACAACGCAGAATTGTCCTGCCCTA
This sequence comes from Trichechus manatus latirostris, assembly GCF_000243295.1. NCBI lineage: Eukaryota > Metazoa > Chordata > Mammalia > Sirenia > Trichechidae > Trichechus > Trichechus manatus. Next base: position 2,015,639 of record NW_004443998.1, read on the forward strand.
AATGTCAGTATCATCCCTTCCCTTTTGAGACAGCATGCTCTCTACGGCAAGTGTTTCATCTGGGAAGTAAAAATCCGAAGAAACTTTGAGTTCCCAGGGGAATTCTCCAATGTAAATTCTCCTTTTCGGTGCTTGCTGCTGCAGGCAAGGGCCAGGAGAGGAGGAAAGTATGAACAAGCAGCAGACTTTTCCGGTTCTGTTTACTTTTTACAGCTTGTTTTCTCCGGACATTTTACAATTGTGCACAAGTTGTAATGGAGTCGTATTTTGTTTGGAAAAATTTAGAGAAGTGTCACCTTCTGGGAACTGGGCCTATAACTCAGAGTCCAACGGATCAAACCATCCTCTGCTACAGACTTGTTTTGGAGAGCTGGTGGCGCAATGGTTAAGAGCTTGGCTGCTAATCAAAAGGTCGGCAGTTCAAATCCACCAGCCGTTCCTTGGAAACCCTATGGGGCAGTTCTACTCTGTCCTACAGGGGCGCTATGAGTTGGAATAGACTCGATGGTAACTTTTTTTTTTTTTTTTTTGAGGGAGAGCTGGGGAGGTTTGGAACAGGAGATTCACCTTTCTGGAATGAAAGTTTAGGTGGGCTCTTGAGGGCAGATGCTGAGGCTCTGGGCTCTGGGGTGGGGTCCTCATGTTCACGTGGCAGAGAGGGAGTTTGTAGGAAAGAAAGAAGCAGAGGCATGTTCTCTTCCAGTGAGGGAAGGCCAGAGGGGACGAGGGTGCTTGAAACACCTGGGGAAGGAGTGAGGCACTGCTGCAGGGCCAGGTCTGGGCCCCACTGGTGTTAGTAAGTACAGGCCAAAGCTCCCCGCTTTTCTTAGATGTAAATCTTTGAAGCCTGGATCCTTAGGAGCATGGGTCATGATCTTTTATTGTGGTAAAATATACATGACAGAAAATTTGCCACGGTAGCCATTTTAAGCGTACAATTCAGTGGCATTAAATACAATCACAATGTTATGCAACCATCACCTCTATTTCTCAAACTCTGTGTCACTCCAAACTGAACCTCTCTACCCAGGAAGCAGTAATCCCCCATCATCCCTACCTCCTAGGCCCTGGTAACCTCTAGTCTACTTTCTGTCTCTGTGAATTTGCCTATTCTAGACATTTCATGGAAGTGGAATCATACATTTGTACTTTAAAGTCTAGCTTATTTTACTTAGGGTAATATTTTCAAGGTTAATCCATGTTGTAGCACGTATCAGAACTTCATTCCTTTCTGTGGCTAAATAACATTCCATTGTCTGAATAAACCACATTTTATTTGAAACTTGGTTGTTTCTACCTTTTGGCTACTGTGAGTAACGCTGCCATGACACTGCTGTACATATTTGAATTCCTGCTTTCTTTCTTTCTTTTCTGTGTATAGGAGGAGGGCAAGTGTTGGGTCATAAGGCAATTCTGTATTTAACTTTTTGAGGAACTACCAAACTGTTTTCCACAGCAGCTGCACCATGTTACATTTCCGCCAGCAGTGGACAAGGGTTCCATTTTCAGTACATCCTCTCCAACACTTATTTTCTGAGGTTTTCTGTTTTGTTTTGATAAAAGCCATCCTAGTGGATGTGGAGACTGGAGGAAACCCCAAGACTATTACTCTGATAATTCTTTAAACCTTGAACTGAAATTATCCCTGAAGTCACCTTTTAGCTAAACAGCAGGTTAGCTCATAAAGTAAAGAATATCACCGTTGAGTATTGCACTGTTTTAAAAAATCATCTCTATGAGACCAAATGGTCAACAATTACTGTATAGCAAAGATGAGAAGGTTGAGGGGCAGTGAGGCTAGGTTAATAGGAACGGAACTATAACGGGAATAATGAGAATACCGACACAATGTGCAGAATGTAACCACGATCACCGAACAGTAGTGCAGAAATGGTTAAATAGGTACCTGTTTTACTGTGCACACTTTCACCAAATATACAGTACCATTTAAAAAACAAACATTTACTGGGCATTAATCTACTGTGTGCAGGCACTGCTCTGAGGGCTTTGCAGGTAATTAACTCCCTAATCCCGCAATCAATCTAATGAGACAGGCACTGTTATTATACCCATTTCACACAAGAGGAAGCTAGGGGTTAGAGAAGAGAAACCACTTCCTCAAGGTCACACGGTAGGAGTGTGGGAATCTGGAGAGAACCTACACCATTATCACTCTGCCCTAAAGCCACGGGAACCCAGAGGGCAGACACAGTGCTGGACGAGAGGGGGCTTGCCTCCAACCAAAGGGGAGCTACTGCTCAGTTCCAGAGGATTGACCTGCAAAAATTCATGTCCACTGGTTGTACGGAATTTTACAGGAAATGTCCTAATTTAAAAAATATATATATGTACATAGTGTGTGTTTTAGATGACAGTTTACACAGCAAATTAGAGTCCCATTTAACAATTTTTATACAACTTGTTCCGTGACATTGGTTACATTTTTCACACTGTGTCACCATTCTTATTATTTCCATTCTTTTTGTTCTGTTTCCATTTATCTAGCTTCCCTGCCCCTCCTTAGCTTCTCACCTTTGTCTGAGGGTAAATGTTGACTGTTTGGTCTCAGATGGTTGATGATTTAAGGAAGCCCAGTATTCACGGGTGGCACTGTTTATTTTATAAGCCAATCTATTATTCAGATGAAAGGTGATCATCAGGAGTGGCTTCAGTTCCAGATTGAATGGGTATTTTAGGGTGACGGTCTCGGGGGTTCTTCTAGTCTCTATAGGTCCAGCAAGTCTGGTCTTTTTTAGGAATTTGAGTTTTGCTCTACATTTTCTCCCTTCCTATCCGGGACCTTCTACTGTGTCCCTGGTCAGAACTATTGGTAGTGGTAGCCAGGCACCATCTAGTTCTTCTGGTCTCAGGCTAGATGAGGCCGTGGTTCACATGGGCTATTAGTCCTGTGGACTAATTTCTTTTCTGAGTCTTTGGTTTCCATCACTTTCTTTTGTTCCAGATAAGTAGAGACCAGCAGTTGTATACTAGATGGCTGCTCGCAAGGTTTTAAGACCCCAGATGCTACTCACCAAACTAGGATGCAGAACAGTATCTTTATGAACTATGGTATGCCAATTGACAGAGTTATCCCATGAGACTATGGTTCCAAGCCTTCAAACTCAGTAAATCAATCCCTTGAAGTATTTGGTTACGTCTAGAAAGTATCCATAATTGTGCCCCCATATGGTTTATTTTATATATATATATATATATATGATTACATATGCAGCACACATAAACATGTATATACATATGCCTACAGATACACTATACATGCACACGCATATACTCATGTGTGCTTTCCTATACACGTATATGCATATACGTCTACCTATGTAACCACACACATTTTTGATTATTGTTGCTGCAAAATTGTATGTTCTAGCACTTACTGAAATTGTCCCTTATTCCTGCGTACTTCTTAGCATCTTCATTCATCTTGGGAAGTTGTGCAGACTTCACCCATACTGGGTATTGCCTTTTCCATCACCAAAAATAACAAGTGTCTACTGTTTAGAAAGTGATTCCCCTCCCTTCCTCTCCCTTCCCTGGAATCCATCAAAGAATGTTGCTTTCTGTGTTATACCGATTCTCGAATTTTTATAAAAGTGAGACCATACAATATTTGTCCTTTTGTGATTGACTTATTTCACTCAGCATAATGTCCTCCAGATTCATCCATGTTATGTTTTGCGGACTCATTATTCTTTACAGTTGTGTAGTAATCCATTGTTTGTATGCACCACAATTTGTTAATCCATTTGTTGATAGGCACTTAGGTAGGTTGTTTCCCTCTTTTTGCTCTTGTGAACAATGCTGCAATGACCATGGGTGTGCTTATGTCTGTTTGTGTCACTGCTCTTCTACCTCTAGGATATATACCAAGGAGTGGGATTGCTGCGTCATGTGGTATTTCTATTTCTAGCTTTTGACGAAGCACCATACTGTCTTCCATAGTGGTTATACCATTTTACCTTTCCACCAGCACTGCATACGAGTTCCATCTCTCCACAACCTCACCAGCATTTGTTTCATTTTTCATGTTTTTGATCCTTGCCATTTTTGTAGGGGTATCTCACTGCAGTTTTGATTTGCATCTCCCTAATGGCTAATGATCACGAGCATCTCTTCATGTGTCTGTTAGCCACCTGAATGTTCTCTTTGGTGAGGAGTCTGTTCATGTCCCTTGCCCATTTGTTTGATTGGAATGTTTGTCTTTTTGTTGTTGAGGTGTTCAAGTTTTCTATCTACTTTAGAGATTAGACCCTTATCAGATCTGTTATTGCCACATATTTTTTTTTTTACCAGTCTGTAGGTTCTTTTTACTCTCTTGGTAAAGTCCTTTGATGAGCAGAAGTATTTAATTTTTAGGAGGTCCCAGTTATTTATCTTCTGTCATTCATGCTTTTTAGTTTTGTTTGATAGACTATTTATGCCAAGAATTAGGTTCCTTCATTTTGACCTGATGTTATCTTCCAAGACTTTTATAGATTTAACTTTAACATTAGGTCTTTGATCCATTTTGAGCTAGTTTTTGAGCATGGTGTGAGGTATGGAATCTGATTCATTTTTCTGCATACAGATACCCAGTTTTGGCAGCGCCATTTGTTAAAGAGGCTGTTTCCTCCCCATCAAACGGACACTGACCCTTTGTTGAAGATCAGCTGCCCACAGATGGATGGATTTACTTCTGGGTTCTCAATTCTATTCCATTGGTCTATTTGTCTGTCTTTGTACCAGTACCAGGCTGTTTTGAGAGACAGATGAGTTGGAATAGACTCGCCAGCAGTGGGTTTTTGTTTTGCAGGGGGGAGGTTATAGCAAGCTTTGAGATCGGAAAGTGAGAGACCTCCTACTTTGTTTTTCAATATTGCTTTATTTATTTGGGGCCTCCTACCTTTCCATATAAAGTTGGAGATTAGTTTTTCCATTTCATTAAAGAATGATGTTGGGATTTGGATTGGGATTGCAATATATCTATAAATCTCCCAATTTTTTAAAGTTAGCAACTAATTGAAAACAAACTACATGAGCAGGCCAAACAAACAAGACCGCGGGCTGACTCTGGCCCTCAGGCTGCCAGTCTGTGGTCTTAATTACTGACAGTGTGGCTTTTCATGGCACAAAAGGAACACTCGAACCCAATAACATCCGCATATTGGCTTCTGAATGTAATTCAAAACTCTGAGTTGACGGACAGTCCTGTGTTGTAAGAGTGTGCAGGCCTGACTCCCAGCAGTGGCTTTTTGTGAGCAGACACCGGTTACCAGCCACATCACTGACCGTCCATGTTTTAGAATTTCAGGGCCATAGGGCAGGAGTTTTGTTACTGCAGCGTATCTGGATCACAAAGTAACGTTTTCATCCAGTCTGCAAAAGTTCATCACACATTTATCAGGTTCTGGGTATTATATTACCTTTCTGATTACGTTCAGTCTTAGAGGGGACTTGAAATTGTCTTGCCTTGTACTCTAAAACACTTGTATTCCAATTTGCCATTTCTTGAAGCCTGTCCTCCCGGCATAGCTTTGGCAAAATTAGACTCTAATAATGTATGCGATAAAATATCAAAAACCATATATCCATTAAAGAAACCTGTTAAATTAAATGCAACTGGTTGTTTCCAGGATTTTTTTTCTTTAACATTTGGTTGTCACTTGTGTACTTGCTATTTGTTTCATCACCGGCAGGTAGTGTCCCAGGTTTAAATAAAAAGCTTACGAGGCAACAGTTTTAGAAAATGATTGGCCTTATTGTTTCCTCTTTGTTACGGACTAAATTGTGTCCCCCACAATATGTGTTGTAAATTCTAACCTCTATGCCTGTGGTTATAATCACACTTGGGAATGGGTTGTCTTTGTTATGTTAGTGAGATAGAATTCATGTAGGGTGTGCCTTAAACCAGTCTCTTTTGAGATTTAAGAGAGATTAAACAAGCAAGTGCGGGAGCAGAGATGGGAGAGAACAGACACCATACCAAATGAAGATCACCAAAGAATCAAGGATTAATGACCTTCTCCCAAAGCCAACAGAGAGAAAGACTTCCACTAGAGCCCGTGCCCTGAATTTGGACTTCTAGCCTCCTGAACTGTGAGAGAATAAATTTCTGTTTGTTAAAGCCATCCAATTGTATTTCTGTCATAGCAGCACTAGATAACTAAGACGCCCTTCGAACCATTTTGGTTTATATTCAGATTGGGCATGTACTCTAGGTGCTTAGAAAAAAATTTTATGTATCTTAGTTTCCCAGGGTTACCACAACAAAATACCACAAAGTAGGTGGTATTAAAGAACAGTAATCTATTGTCTAAAAGTTTTAGAGGCTAGAAGTCCCAATTACGGCATCAGCTCTAGGGGAGGGTCCTTCCTTGTCCATAGCCCTGGGCATTCCTTGGCTTGTAGATGGATCTTCACCTGGTCTCTTCCCCCGTGTGTGCATCAGTCACCCTAACCAGGTATGACCTCCTTTGACCCAACTGATAACAAAAGAAAAACTCTTTTTCCTCAAACAAGGTCATGTTCACAGGTGCAGGGGTTAGGACTTCAACTTATCTTTTTGGGGACACAATTCAATCCATAACAGTATCTATTACTAATTATACAAACAATAATCCGAATGGGCACAAAACAAAATTCTCAGACGTAACCAGTATACAAGACTCGAAATATAAGCCAACAATCAGCCAACAAATGTTCAAATAGATGACTTTACAGATTTTTACGGTGTGCATTTTGGGCACTGACTTCACTCCATGGTACCTTTCTACTCAGTCTCTCCTTTGCCCATTTTCTTCATCAACTTGTTGAAATTTCTGTTTTATCTGGTTGTATTGTATGAATTTTTGTAAAACACCTGATGCTTTCTTGGAACAAAGATTTGTAGGAATAAATAATAAAATAACCCCTGCTAATTTGATGGAAATATTGAGCTCCATTTGGGAGCAAAGTCATTATGAGACACTTTCTAACATGACAAAGTGCCACTGTGGATCTCAGAGTGACGTGTCTGATTGCCCAGATCTTTTTGCACTAGGCATCTGCATGAGTTATAGCTCTTCTGTGAAGATAAAAAGGATTCGGCAAGAAATGGCCCCAGTGCTATAAGGCTGTCAGACTAGAGGACATTTCAAATGAGATTAATGATGTCTGCACCGTAATATAAGAAAATTTAGCATAACTGAGATTACGGATTCTGCAGACACCTGCCAGCATTCATTTATTTGGAATAAATGTTATTTTTAATTAAAGTCCTAAGGTAGGTTATTCCTGGACTAATGAGATCTACAGTGATTTCCTTTGGGGATTAATTTTCTTTCTTAATTCTCAGTCATTTTGATGATTACGGCTCATTCAGTCTTACTCATGGCAGCTCTGTAGGGCATGCGCACTTCTACCTGAAGGCACCAAGTGACCCTGGATGTTTTTACACGGCACTCTCATTTTCTAACTGCATTTATCATCTAAGCTAAACACTCTTACAAGTTTGTCCAACTTAGCTGTACGTAGTTTGTGTAACTCCTTCACAAAAAAAAAAAAAAAAATCACTCACAATACAATAAAGCTTCATTCTGATAAGCAAAATGACAGGGAACAAAAATCAGAAAACTACAGTATTATTAACTTTTTTTTAGTTCTGGTTTGGTGCTAGGCACTGTGCTGTGTTTTACACACATCAACTTTAATCCACACGGGAACTCTGCAAGTAGGAATTACTATTCCCACTTACTACAGCATGCAACAGAGGCTCAGGAAGCAGAGAAACTTGCCAAAACTGAGGTTTGACCCGACACCTCATAATCACAGCACCGGGACACACCGCATCCGTACTAACGCGGCAATCCCAGCTCTGAACGGTCCTCTCCGTAAGCGTCAGTATGTATCAGCACGTGCCTCGGCCAGATTTTAAGTGACTCAGGAGGGCCGGTGTTCTGGTCCTAGTGTTGTGCAACCCTCAAAGCTCCGCGCAGAAGAGCCATCTGATCACGTCACAGTTTGTTTGGGTACGGAATTTAGCCAGGGTCACACGAAGGGTGAATACCCCGCGGTCCAGTCATTCCACTGTTAGGAAACTGTTGTTAGTGCTGTCGAGTTGATTCCAACTCGTAAAGACCTCATGTCACAGAGAACTTCCCCATGGGGTTTCCTCGGTGGTAATCTTTATGAGAGCAGGTCACCAGGTCTTTCTCCTGTGGAGCTGCTGGGTGGGTTCAAACCACCGACCTTTCAGTTAGCAGCTGAGTGCTTAACTACTGTGCCACCAGGGCTCCTGCTGTTAAAAAGAATGCGGCAAATACAGACGTAAGGCTTTGGAAAGACATCCAAGATATATAATCAGGAGAAAAAAGGTAACTGCAGACCAGTATGTCTGTCATGGTCCCTGTTATGTCTAAAAAGAGAACCACGTGAAATCTCTCTATACAGATATACCTGGATAAGCACAGGGCAAGGTTGAGACGGACTGCTCACGACGGCCCCCTGGCCGGGAGAGGGGAAGGGGGACCGCCCAGGGTGGCCGCCTGACCAGGAGAGGGGAAGCTGCAGCAGTACAGCAGGGTAGGCTTTTTTTATATTCAAAAAGTGGTGGCATATGGATGACTTTTAACTTCCTTTTGTTTTAGTATTTTTCAGTGTAAACAAACCACCACCCAAATCACAAAACTGTGGACGTGTCAGGTAAGAAAAGGCTTCACCGGGGACACACCGTACCCTGTGGGTTCTTTACTCAGGTGATTGCCTCCTTCTACAGAAGGCTGGCAAATGGGTGCATTTAATAGGTTATGTGTGGCCATCTGCTAGCTGGTATATTTAAATTAGATAATTTATAGAAAATATGTATTTATAAATGAATATTGTGAAAAATTTGAAGTACACAGCAGAAAGATAATTAGTTTAGTAAGATGGTGGATTCATACTTAACAAATTTCATATTCGAACTTAAATCCAATATTTAAATCCTCCTTTGACACTTAAACACTAGATTTTCTTTTTTCTCTCTTGTAAAAATACATTTCAAATCCATGCTGTTTTTATTAGTAAAGTGATGGAGATTTTTGTCATAGATCATTCTGATTATGGAGTTCTAAAATAGGTTCTTTTAAAAAATGAGAGAAAAAGCACAATATGTTTATATTTTACATTTTTATATCTCCACTGTCTGTGTAAATACCTTCCAAAGGGATTTAGAAATTAATTTGAACAAGGTCTCCTGGAAAGGGCACTGCACAGTTATTACAGCAAGACAAAAAATATGTAGAAATTGGTGCTTTGAGACCAGGACCCCAAATAAAAACCGAGTCTCTGGTATTTTCCAGGCTGTGGGAATCTAACCCATGTTCCAGTCACCTGTCAGCTCCCCTAATTAATTATAACGGAGGTGAGCCAGAAGTCTCCAGACCTTTGAGACATATGGTAGCAGGCGAACAAGTGTTAATGTGACAATGGTTTTCTCCTTGAAGGTTCAAGTGTTCTTGATGGAACAGCTCTTAAGCAGCACAGAGCTTGCATACTGCTTACGGTCTGTGGTAGGAATAATAAACGAGTTACCTTCTCCAGCTCAATCAGACCTACTCTATGGAGGCAGTGCCGCCTCAGTGGTGGAATTCCTACCTTCCGTGCGGGAGACACGGGTTCGATTCCCGGCCGTGCACCTCATGTGCAGCCACCACCCGTCCGTCCATGGAGGCCTGAGTGTTGCTATGACGCTGAACAGGTTTCAGTGGAGCTTCCAGACTACAACAGACGAGGAAGAAAGGCCTGGTGATCTACTTCCAAAAATCAGCCACTGAAAACCCTTTGGATTACAACAGTTGGATCCACAGCAAATCTTGGGGATGGCTCAGGACCAGAAAGCATTCTGCTCCACTGGGCATAGGGTCGCCATGCGTCAAGGGCTGACTGGACGACAGCTAACAACACAACAGGAAGAGGAGAGAAAAGCTACAAAATAGCCGAATAATCTAGTCATGGAATGTGCTTTAGGGAATCTCCCCAGTCTGTAATACAGTTACTTAGTCCACTGCGCTGGTACATAGAAAACAGTTACTTATTTCTCAGGTAGTTTTGTTTTTCTATTTCATTTTTCCTTACAACATAACTTTCATGGAACATGTCTAGGTAGACAGACTGCAGCTATTTACCTTTTTCAAGACATAGGATTTTGGCGTTGAGTTTTTCAAAGATCATGACGGGAGCCTGCACTATACTAGTTTTTCACACTGTGGGACTGAAGCCCGAGTACCATGTTACAAGACGCTAAGAAGAGAGGGTCAGTTCAGTTCATCACCCTCTTTGAGAACTGCAGCCGGATCACTTTGCCGTTCCTTCTCGAGACCTAAAAATAAAGCGGCACATTGTTGAGTTTAAAGGGCTGCCTTACTATATTTGGAGACTTCATTTCTTAAAAACTGACCTATAAACTTGGAAGGAGAGCAATCAAAGGAGCCAACAGGCAGACCAAATGACCACAGCCTCATCATTTGAAATATTAGTATTTATAAACTAAAAAAAAAAAAAACACACCAGAAGAGCAAGTCCCTACAGTCCAAGTAAGATCCTTGCTCAAACTCCAGCCTCGCTGTCGTTAGCCCCAAACACAGCAGAGAAGGTGCTGCGACTCTGTGCCTCCTGGACACGCCTGAAGATACAAATCAGAGAGGCCATGCTAATTTGGTTACAAAGCTCATTTATTTATTTTTGCGCTGGCTCCAGACAGCTTGAGTGGTTAAAATAACCAGCTTGCTAAATAGACTGGGGCCCTTAATACACATCTGTGTGAGACCATGTTTTAAAATTTAATTTTTGGTGAAAATACACACATTAAAACACGCGCCCATTTAACAACACCCACATGTTGTTCGGTGACCTTGGTTGGTCACGTTCTTCACTGTGCCAGCCTTCTCTTTAGTTCTGCTCTAGCTGTTCCACCCCATTAATTTAAACTCACTGCCCCCTAAACTTCTCATCTATGTTTTAGAGTTACTGTTGTCACTTTGGTCTCACAGAATTTTTTTTTTTAAAGCACAATACAGAAGGATGGTATTTTTTACTTTTTGAGCTAAACTTTGTTTGTTTAAAGATGACTTCAGGGGACAGTCTCATTTCAAGGTCTGAAGAGTATCCTAGGGCAGTAGTCTCAGGGTACCTCCAGCCTCAGTGGATCCAGTAAGTCTGGATTCTTTGGGAATGTGAAGCTCTCTTCCACATTTTCCTCTTTCTATCAGGATCTATCTGTTGTGCAAGACAGACAAATGTATTCTTCCTTCATTAAAAAGTATTTATTGAGAACCTTCTTTGTGTTAGGCATGGTGCTAGATTCTGGGGATACAATGATAGCAAAAAATAACTTGGAAATATATTATGACAGGCCATTTTCTTTGACTGAGGATAAAACAAGCCAAATGCAGCTGAATGTCTTCATCAAGGTCCATCCCCGCACTCTGGAGAGGAACGATGAAGAGTGACAACAATCAGAGAACTCACAGAGTGTCCTTTCTTATCCCCATTGTATTTCTGCTCTGCTGTGAAGATTTAGACGTTTTCTTATGAAGTGGTTTTGCTTTTCCGTTATTCTATAAAGGACCTCCAAGGAGTGAGGCTTACAGAATGACATTAAAAATTGTATAAATAATTCAGACAATCTATCAATTGAGTATGGCCAAGAGCTGGCTTTAAATATCTTTTGTAATACTCACAAATGATTTCGGGGTAGGGGGAGTAACATGAGAGCAAGGATCCCAGATCAGTTCACTCCTAGTTTGTTGTTGTTGTGTGCTGTGGAGTCAATTCCAGCTCATAGTGACCCCATATGACAGAGTAGAACAGCCCCATAGGGTTTTCTAGGCTATAATCCTTATGGGAGCAGATTACCAGGTCTTTCTCCCACAGAGCTGCTGGTAGGTTCAAACTGCCAACCTTTCGGTTAGCAGCTGAGTGCTTAACCAGTACGCCACCAGCACTCCTTATTTTAGGGACAAAAATGTCCCATGTCCTGTTTCATTTCTAGCCTTTGTTACTATGTTATTTGCTCACTTACAGACTTTCACTCGGTGCCAAAACCAAAGGAATACAACATCAAATGCATGAACAGCAAAGACAGCACAGATAATTGGGACCTGTTACGGACTGAATTGTGTCTCCCAAAACATGTGTTGCACATCCTAGCATTTATGCCTGTGGTTATAATCCCATTTGGGAATGGGTTGCCTTTGTTATGCGAATGAGGCAGGATTAGTGTAGGATGTATCTTGAGTCCATCTCTTTTGAGATATAAAAGAGATTAAACAAGCAAGCAAGAGAAGCAGAGGCAGGGGAAGAGAGATGCTAAGCCACGTGAAGACTGCCTAGGAGCAGAGCTCAAAAAGACAAGGGCCTTCCTCCAGAGCCAACAGAGACAGAAAGTCTTCCCCTAGAGCTGACACCTTGAATTTGGACTTCTAGCCTCCTAAACTGTAAGAAAATCAATTTCTGTTGGTTAAAGCCATCCACTTGTGGCATTTCTTTTATAGCAGCATTAGATAACTAAGACTTAAAACAACAGAAATTTATTCTCAACCACGGACTTTATCAAAAGAGTAAAAAGACAACCTATAGACTGGGAAAAAAATCATTGGGAACAGTATATCCAATAAGGGTCTAATATTCAAAATATTATAAAACCTTTACAATTAACAACAAAAAGACAACTCAATTAAAAAATGGGCAAAGGACACGAACAGACACTTCACCAAAGAGGATATTCGAGTGGCCAACAAACACAAGAAAGGCTGCTCATCATCATTAGCCACTGTTGTTGTTAGGTGCTGCTGAGTTGGTTCCAACTCAAAGCGACCCTATGTACAACAGAATGAAACACTGCCCTGTGCCATCCTCACAATTGTTAAAGCCACCATGTCAATCTATCTAGTTGAAGGTCTTCCACTTTTTCAATGATTCTCTACTACTTTCGAGGAGCCCTGGTGGCACAGTTCTTGAGCACTTGGCTGCTAACCAAAAGGCTGAACCCACCAGCAGCTCCACAGGAGGGAGATGTGGCAGTCTGCTTCTGCAAAGACTGCAGCCTTGGAAACCCTACGGGGCAGTTCTATTCTCTTCTATAGGGTTGCTATGAGTCAGAATAGACTTGATGGCAATGGGTGATAGTAGTCATTAGCCATTAGTGAAATACAAATCAAAACTACAATAAGATAATAGCTCACCCCACTACAATGGCAATGATCAATAAAACAGAAAGCAACAAATAATGGCGAGGATGTGGGGAGACTGGAATCCTTACCCACTGCTGGTGGGAATGTAAAATGGTATAACTGTTGTGGGAAGTAGTACAGCAATTCCTCAGACAATTAGAAATTGTATCATGTGACTCAGCAATTCCACCCCTAGGTAGGTATATACCCCAGGGACGTAAAAGTAGTGACACAAACAGATATGTTCACTGCATCATTATTCACAATACAACCCAAGTGCCTATCAACAGAGGACGGGACAAACAAAATATGGTACACACATACAATGGAATACTGCTCAGCCTTCAAGAAAAATGAAGTCCTCAAACATGCCACAGCATGGATGAACCCTGAAGATATAATGTGAATGAAACAAACCAATCACAAAAGGACAGATATTGTGTGGTCTCACTTAAATGCAATGACAAGAACAGGTAAGTACATAGAGACCAAGGATCACTAGTGGTTATCACAGGTGGGAGGGGGAGGGAAAGGTGGAGTCAATCTCTGGGAAGTAGTGAGTTTTTGTCTACTGTGATGGGGAAGCCGGCATCGACTAAGTGTAATGGTTACACAACTTGACTAATGTAACTAATATTAGTAAGCTGTACACTAGAAAAAAGGGCAGAACGGCAAATACAGTGTTATATATAATTTTACAACAATGACAGCCAAAACCAAAAAAAGGTTGCACTTATTGGTATTACTTAGGTGCAATTAAATATCTCATGGGATTAGATTTCTTGGCTCTAAGCTTTATGGTCACGGTTTTGTGGGTCTATTCAGTCTAATGTTGTCTTTAGAGTTTCTGTTCTACCTCTTAGTTCAGTAAGTAGTGCCTGGGGTCTTAAAAGCCAGCAAGTGGCCACCCACGATACAACTGGTCTCTATTTGTCTGTAACAGTAGAAGAAGGAGACCCAGGAACCAGAGAAGGAAATGGACTGCAGGTCTACTTGCCTCCATGAACCTCCTTTGCCGTGAGACCAGAAGGAACGTTGGTACCTGGCTACCATTAGTGAACGTTTTGATCAAGGACCCAACTGATGGACCCTCATCAAAATGAGGGAAAATGTGGAACAGAATGTCAAACTCTTACAGAAACCAGACTCACTAGCTCCACTGAGGCTGGGGAAAGCACCGAATCTATTGTCCTGAAATAATCTTTACCTTGAACCAAAACTATCCCATGAAGTCATCTTAAAACTAAATGACAACATTAATACACAATGTTGACCTTGATCATTGTGCTCTTTTAAAGAATTATCTACATGACATCAAATTGACAAGAGTAATTCTAAAGCACAGGCGAGAACTTTAAGGGGCACAGAGAGTAGAAGTTATTGGTGGTGAAGCAACATGGGCAGAGACGGCAGAATAGTGACACTAGTGAAGAATATCACCGATGCCGCTGAACTGTATGTGCAGAAACTGTGGGATGGTTTTATGTTTTGTTGTTATATTTTCACCAAAAATTAAAAAAAAAAAAAAATCCTGGGGAACCACAAACAAACAAACAAACAAACCAAAAAACGCAAAGGGAAATGTGGGGAGCAACCTCAACACGGACCAATTAACTGTATCATCTTGTACCACACCAACGCTCACTGCGACAGAGGGAGGGGGAACAGAGTAGCAGGGAACAGATGCGCAGTGGTCCATACGGCTGTGCAAGCCCTCACCCGCAGATCCAGGTCTTCCTTGGAGGCACTGCAGAAACTCATATCGTTTTGGCTGCAAGGGGCAGTGATGCCAGACTGCTCATGTTAGCGGCCATATGAAGCAGATTCTCCACCAAAGGAAGAAATGGCCAGAGAGAGCCAGAGGAACCTAAAAGTTTGCCTAGATGTTTGATAACGTTGAAGAGGCGGGGTCACTTGGGTGATTCACAAGAAGGACTCTGTCCTTGGGCTAGCAGGAAGATGGAAGTGGGTGGCTTTGAGTTCCAGTGACTCCATGAGCTTTCTTATCTTTCGAGTCTTAGCTGGGATCTCTTCCATGAAGCCTTCCTTAATTCTCCAACTAGGAGCAATTTCTCTCTTCTCTGCAACCAAGTTCTCTCCTCTGCCACTAAGTACTTATTTCTTACATCATTTACATGTCTGGAAGGAGCCCCGGTGACTCAGTGGTTAAGCCTTCGGCTGCAGACTGAAAGGTTGGCTTGAACCCATCAGCTGCTCCACAGGAGAAAGATGTGGCAGTCTGCTTCTGTAAAGATTACAGCCTTGGGAAACCATATAGGGCAGTTCTACTTGGTCCGATCGGGTTGCTATGAGTCGGAATTGCCTCAATGGCAATGGTTTTTAAAATCTTTTTACATGTCTGGTCTTCCTAACTGAGCCTTTTGAGGCAAAATCCCCACTGGATTCCCCACTGGATCCCCAAGTGCCCTGTACCGTGACTGGCACAAATAAGGTGGTAAAAAAAGTTATAAATAAATGTGTACATGCGACTACGAAGTAGGGACGCAGACCTGAGATTCCTCAAGTAAGTAGAGGTGGACCACCAACTGCGGAGCAGGGAGGGTTACTTACGGCCTTGGCAGGGAGGGACAGCAGGAAAGGCAGGGGACAAGGCTGGGACAGGATCTCCTGGCCATGGCAATTCAGGCACACACACAGGAAGTGCACTGATGTCGGGGTGTAGCTTTTCAAATCATCACCCATGCAACTATCTGTTCCATACTTCATCTAAACGGCTACTATGTCAAAATGCACCCTAAAAACACCACCACCACCACCACAAACCACAGCTTTTCTATGAAGAGGCTTTCTTTTATGTTATTTTACTGAAAAACCCAAGTGGCCAGGCCCGCTGTTAGCATACTCATCTCACATGCTAGGTTACGGCGGGGGAGGACGACTCAGAGGGCCCTGTGCTCACATCCTGAGGCCTCTACGCGCCTCTCTGTATTCCGGGACTGTCAGGAACACGCTCCTCTTGCGTTTTCCCTGAGAATGCACTCTCAGGAATCAGAAATGAAAATACAACTTGCATTATTAGTATCCATCATTCTCTAAGAAATTGATGTTTCGAAAAACACTTTGAGGTCTCATGTAAGTCCAAATTGTTATCATTACTCAAGTGACACAAAAGGGATTGCTCTGTTTTTACAGACTCATTATATTAGGATATTAAAGAAGCCAGGATGCATCACCTAGCTTGAGTCTGGTGATATGTTTGATAGCGTTCTGTGAAGTCCTTCTCATTAAATTGGATTTGGCGTGTGTAGTAATATTGTGGTCTTCAGCAGGAATGAAGGTAAATGAAGTTAATAACACAACAAAATGAATCATGCTGGAAATCAGGAAGGAGGAAAGTAGTTCTTGAGTTCCTGCAGGGACCAAAGTTTAGTTCATTTTGAAAAGTAACTTGATTCTTTATCTTCCATGAAAAAGTGAGCTTTAAAATACAGATCTATGGCACTTCTAGCATCTGTACTTGGGATACTTGTCACAGAGAAACACTGGTGTTAAGCATAATTAAAGTAGATCACAGTATTTTCACTGTTTATAGGTGAGGAACATCAGACACACTGAGAGAAACCGTCAAATTCAGGTTCTCTGGGGACATCACTGGTGGCCCAAACGAGATCCTATATTCTTCCCTAGACCACTAAAAATAAACTTTCACAGTTTATAAGTTATGCAAAGCATGAAATATAAAATATTCCAGAAACTGAAATCCTTCGCTTTAAGCAGGGCTTCCAACTGGTTTGTTCTTGTTTGTACCCCTGCTGAGAATTTGCATTTCTAACAAGTTCCCAGGAAGTTATACACAAGAATCATCTGGGGATCTTGTAGATTCTGATTCAGTATGTCTGCAGTGGAAACGCAAATTCTCAGCAGGGAACTTGTAATAAAGGCAAATTCTCAGGAGGAGTTCAAACCGGAATGAACTGGTTCAAAGCCCTGGTTTTAAGTCATTAAAAATTTCAATACCCTTGAGAAACTATTTGTTCTGCAAATCTTCATCTAAGGTACAAAAAAAAAAAGAATTATCTATGTGAGATCAAATTGACAACAGCAACTGAAAAGGTCTGATGGGAAGCCTAGGAGGCAGTGAGCTGAAGATGATGTGATGGAATAATTTGGAAAAGGATAGTGAGACGATCAGCACAACTGGAAGAATGTAATTGATGTCACTGAATTGTACACGCAGAAACTTTTGAAATGGTGTAACTTTCGCTATGTATATTTTCACAAAAAAAAAAAAAAGCTCCTCCAAGGTTGAGAAGGGAGAGTGTTGACATGTCGTGGGGTTGTTAACCAATGTCATAAAACAATA
>NW_004443998.1:2033246-2080507 GCF_000243295.1 Trichechus manatus latirostris
GTTGACATGTCGTGGGGTTGTTAACCAATGTCATAAAACAATACGTGTACTGACTGTTTAATGAGAAACTATTTGGTCCGTAAACGTTCACCTAAAGTACAATGAAAAAAATTCAATATCCATATTAAAAACCACTATGCGTCGGAATCGACTTGACGGCAATGGGTTTATATTAAAAACCACACAAACTTGAGTTAATACTGGGACTTTTATTTTATTTTCAGCTAAGGAAAAAAAAAGAAAAAAAAAGCCCTGGTGGTGCAGTGGTTAAAAGCCAAAAGGTAGGCAGTTCCAATCCACCAGCCACTTCCTGGAAACCATACGGGGCAGTTCTACCCTGTCCTATACGGTCGCTATGAGTCGGAATCGACTCGACGAGCAATGGGTTAAGGGAAAAAGAACACTAGTATCTACTTAAAATGGAAAAACATGTTTGTATGAAAACAAGTATTTCATCATTAGTCTATTCTCCATGCCTTTTGCATTTGAGTGTAAGCTCTTTATATTTTTCGTTTTCAACAGAGATTAGGATTTTAGTAGTTCCAGAGATATAAAAAAGATGACATTAAAATGTCCTATATGTTAGTAATCCTACCCCAAGGGCTCTTCATGCTTGTCTTGTGTTCTGGAGTGCAGTCTTCATGGACAGTACATTAGAGTGGGCTTGGACAACTCTACAGCATAGAAAGGGAAGTACTCATGTCAACTGTTGAAAACTAGTTTTGGAAAGCAAGACCTAATAGTCCTTATCTCTGGCAAGTTCTGTATGGAATGCAGGGTTGACTTCTGTTCAGCTTGTAGAGAAAGGTTTTCTACAACAAGAGAGAGCCCTATCAAGACTACAATTAGCTGGCTTCCTCTGCAGGGAACAGCAGCTGGTTAAGTAAGATTGAAGGGAGAGTTCTTATCAGCTTTTGCAGAAATGATTTTCCCCATCTTGTGTATTTGGCCATCTGGTGAGATGTAGCATAAACGTGTGATTTCTGAAAGGATGAGCTGAGATCTTCTAACACGTTTCAAAGAAGTAGCCTAGTAGAAGCTGATCTCTAAGCAAAATCACCAATTTATTTAAATTTCGAGAAATTTTTAAAATAAATGTATTATCCTTTTAAGTTTAACATGCTCATTCTTAGATTATTTAGTGTTTTTTTATTATGTTTAAAATTTGTAATAAGGTGAAATAAAGGTTTAAAAATGGTTTTATAATACAAAGTAAATGAAATCTCCTATTTATAGGATGTTGTTTGATTCTCATATATGCATGATTAATCAAAATTCTTTAAACGAAAACCCAACATTTTTCAAATTCTACTCAGAAACACTACTGTGTATCTTTCATATCAACACGGATATTTTATGATTAGCTTTATTAACAGTATAACATTTTCATGCATCTTAATTTTACACTAGTTTTAGTACCCACAATGTTTGCTTGAGTTCAAAGCCTACCTAAATGGGAAAAGAATGAAACAAGACTGCCCTTTTATATAATAAGCTAAACTCTTTTTGAGCACAAAAGGTTAACACTGGGATTTAAAAACCTGAATTTCTAACATTACCATCATTTCAAAAATACGTATATTCTTAGGCCACAGGACTGCCCATTAGCCTTTCTTGTCGGAGAGCGATTAATCTCTTGAACCATTTTTCCTCAGCCTCTGCTTTCTCAATAAATAACTGAAACAATAAAAAGAAACAGAAAAAAAATGTTATTGTCTGCCAATAACTTAGATTCAACCTCATATAATACAAATAATCTTTGTAGAATACATACTTCAGGACAACGTTTGGACACTGCTTAACTCTTGCTGACTTCTTAACTGAAGTCCATCTATTTGGAATTAATAATGTTCAAAAGCCCTTAGAGTAAAAGGAGTAACATCAACACCACCCGCTAACAATTCCGCACCTTAGATTTGTCAAGCGCGTTTCCTACAACTATTCCTAGAGACACAGCAGAATCACACCATTTCACAGATGACACAGCAAAACAGGATGCTGGTGACATGCTCATGGGCAATGAACAAACTAGAGCTAGGTCAGAATTGGACCTTTCAGAGCCTGACTTAAAAAACTCTTGTCTTTGCCTATTTCTCTTAACCATAGAAAGAATACTTCTATAAGTCAAACAAAACGAGTTGGGGTATATGGGATTCAAATACATGTGACAACCCTAAGGGCTGAGGGTCAGCTCTCTAATTTCAGCAAATAGGAACACACGAATCTACTTCCTCCAGCATTCTTGTGCCAGCTCCAAAGGACAACAGTTCAAATTAATTTCAGTCAACCAGAGTTCCAGTGACACGCTGAAGCTTTAAGGATCTTACATTCGGATGGGCCAGAGAATTGTCATCTTGGTACTTGATGGCAGTAGGGATGCAGCTAGGGTCTGCTTCTTTTTCAACACTGGGCGGGTCAGCGGCTCCCGATGCTGGTCCTGATGCCGCAGCTGCAAGCTTCACTTCACTGGGTTCCACGGACTGGAAGATATTATTAATTGGAACACAATATGCAATTAGAATTTTACACCAGAAACATTTCTGATTTTGAATAATAATTGCTCAGTTTAGTTTTCTTTGAGATGATACTTATCTCAATAACGTTCTGGGTTTCTGAATGATAAACAATTATTCCTAAACAAACAATCTACAAAAAAAGTTGGGAAATGTTTATTATCTCTTACAATTAGCATATTTTTTCTTAAGAAATAGATGCTTATGAGTCTATATTATTGAAATATTTGTTTCATGTATCTAAATTCTATTACTCAAAGAAAAGCTTGCAACAAATCTCCAGCATTTAGTTGCCCTCTTTAGGCATAAAAAGCAAATTCAAAGGTTATCTTTTTTTGATAATAACAGCTTTATTGAGATATAGTTCACACAGCACATAATCCGTCCATTTAAAGCACACAACTCAACGGTTTTCAGTACAGTCACAGAGTTGTGCAACCATCACCACAATCAATTTCAGAACATCCTCACCTTCCCCTCCAATCCCGGTAGCAGTCACTCCCCATTTTCCCCCACTTTCCCATCCCTAGCCAACCACTAATCTACCTTCTGTCACTGTGGATCTGCCTATTCTAGACATTTCATATAAACGGATTATACAATACGTGGCCTTTTGTGAGTTGCTTCTCTCACTGAGCATAATGTTTTTTCTCCAAGGTTCACTGATGTTGAAGCATGTATCAGTACTCGCCTTTTTATGGCTGAATAATATTCCACTGTATGGATATTCCACATTTTAATTATCCATTCATCAACTGGTAGAATCAAAGGTTATCTTTTAAGGTTACTTAAGACATTTAAAAAATATAAAAGTTGAAACAAATGTATATCTTTGGCAAAAAATAAAACCAGGATTTCTCTGCCATCTTATGAAGTTCCGACGTTCAGTTCCTGCCACACTTCCTGAGTGCTCACCACGCTAATCCAGCGAGGCTCACAGTATGGCTTTTGGAGCCCTGGTGGTGCAGTGGTTAAGAGCTACAGCGAGCTACAGCTGCTAACCAAAAGGCTGGCAGTTCGAATCCACCAGCTGCTTCTTGGAAACCCTATGGGGCAGATCTACTCTGTCCTATAGGGTCGCTACGAGTCAGAAACGACTTGATAGCAGAGAATGAAGGAGGATGTTGTTCTGCGTATCTCAGCCAGGCTCTGACAGGACTCAGCTAGGAGACTGGCTGTCCATGTGGAACTGCCTTGAAAAAGCGTGCACTGCTGTTATTTCAGGTTGCCAAAGATGTGGATCCCACATGCTCAGGGGGCAGAAATGGTGTCCTGTGATTAAAATCTAGGACTCTCATCCTGTTCTAATGTTTCAATGTTCACAGGACATTACATTTTGTTTTTGGAGTTGTTGTTGTCAGGTGCTGTCAGGTCAGTTCTGACTCAGCCGCCCCGTGTCCAACAGAACGAAATGCTGCCCAGTCCTGCACCATCCTCACAATTGTTGCTATGTCTGAGCCCGTTGTTGCAGCCACTGTGTCAATCTACTTCATTGAGTGTCTTCTTCTTTTTCACTGACCCTCTACTTTACCAAGCATGACGTCCTTCTCCAAGGACTGGTCCCTCCTGATAACGTGTCCGAAGTATGTGAGATGTAAACGTGAGGTCCCTGGGAGGTGCAAACAGTTTGCATTTGACTACTAACCTAAAAGTTGGCAGCTCGAACCTACCCAGTGGTACTGTGTACGAAAGGCCTGGCTATCTGCTTCTGGAAAGACTACAGCCAATAAAACCCTAAGGAGCAGTTGTATTGTGTAACACATGTGATCACCGTGAGCCAAAATCAGTTCGATGGTGATGGGTTTGTTTGGTTTTTGGAATCTAAAGATAAGAGGAAGCTCTCAGACGTCAGGATCACATAGCATGGAAGTTATTTAAGAGGCAACTAAAAACTTTATTTAAGTGAGGAAAACTGTAAGAAAAATTTTAGCTTGACTATAAAACAAAACCAACATGGCCACTGTCAAACCGCTGGCCCCGAGTAGCACTGCCACCTGGCGGTTCAGTCTAGAAAAGTTAGTTTCAGAATGTTCTCCAAGTAAAAGAACAAACGATCATGCTAGACAGGGTTATTTACTCTCCTTCTGAACACAGGTGGATATCTGCCAGATACAGTAACTTCAGAGTTGAATAACTGATACTAAGCTGATCTGGGACGGCAGTTTGAAAACAAGCTGCATTTGGTTCCTGGGGCTGATGGTATACCAGGAGCTATCAGATTCTCTATTTCCTCCGTCAGGAGAAATATGATTATGGAGAGTTAAACTAGTTGAATCAATATGTTGCAGGAGACACAATGTCTGCATGTCATTGGTAATAGCCACTTGTCTGGCAACAGCTCCCCAGCTTAATTAGTGGGATTAACACAGCCAAAGAGAGACTACATCAGCTGAAGGGGTGGCTAGCATAGAAGTCTTTCTCAGCAATACAAGCCTTATACCAAAATGTGCAACACTGTCCAGGAGAGAAGGATGTTGAAACTGGGGTCGTGGGTAATTTGGTCCTAAAGAGAGTTAACCTTCGTTATGGATCAGGGATAACCCATCAGGTCTCCCCAGGATCTGGATGAAATGTCCTCCAGATAATTTACCCCTGTTTCCTAGGTAATCTCTTGATAAATAATTCAGTTTATTGGGCATCCTGAGTCCCCATGTTATAATGCAGACAGATATTTAGAAACTAGAAGTGAGCATCACTTTCTAAATTAATACTCTGTCCCATATTACGGTCAAGTGTGAACGTATTCACTGTTAGTCGGCTCATCCTGAAGTGTAGTAACTGACGAGGTCCAGTTCTGGACGGCTAAGATCTGGACATTCACCATGGTAAGTACCATCTTCTGAGGTATTTTGGTACGCCCCCTTGTTGGGGTCACTTCCTACCTTCTGATGCATGCTTTCGCTAAACTTCAGCAGAGAATATGCATCGAGTTTCAACCATGAGAGGTATTTGATTAACAGGAAAAACATGGGCTCTGGAGTTAGATAAACTGGGTTTGGATGTGGACATTGTTATTATTAGCAGTTTTGCCATGGGTGTTATAAAATCTGTGGAGCCTCAGTTTCTTTATCTATAAAGAGGAGTTACTGGGATAGTAGATAAGAAATTATATATGTTAAATATCTAGTATTAAGGGCAGTCATTATTATTTTAATTATTTCAAGTTGTCTAAACATTTAGAGTGGGAGTAGGATACAACCTTGTTTACCCCATGTGCTGAGTGCTCTAATGTTTCCAGAGGGCTAAACTGATAAATTGGTCCAAAGCTGGTATTAGTACATGAAGCCCGTAAGTCACCGTGTAAAGCTCTGTGAAGTACTTTTAACTATTTGCTCAGAAACACAATAGGTCACCAAACCTCCAATGAGGAGAATTTTAGGGTCTACAGACTATAAAAAATTAAATAAAACAATCTCTGACCCAACCAAAACGAGAGTCCTTGCATCCACAATTCCTCCTAACGAAGCCACAGACACACATGGCCCCCGTTATTCACTAGAAGTCCTAACAGTGGCTGGCAGTGTGGGCGGCAGTAGAGACAACTTCCATTTCTTGAGTACGTGCCATGTGCCAGTCACTCTGCTCAGTTTTGCGTAAGGTGTCTTGGCCATTCTGACAAAAGACTGTCGTGGGCATTAACCCCCTTGCAAGACAGGAGGCCCTGGTCTGCCAAGGCCATGAAGAAGGACACACAGCCAATAAATGGCGGAATCAGAACTTGGCTCCAGATTTGACCCGACATCTCATGATGTTTTGACCACTGCCTCCCAACGGCCAAGCCCCAGATTTACTGTAATTTGGTTTTCATTTGAGAGTAAAGAAATAGAAATGTGTATAAAATATTTTAACTAAATACATTTCTAAGTAGCTTCAATTCACAGTGCTGGATTAGTAATATTTCTAAGTTGTTTTTGCTGCTCTGTCATACGTATCCAACCAGAAGAGAGGGTTAGCCAGTTCTGGGCTTTCCAGAATTGACTTTACTCTCTCTGTGAAATGTTGTTGAGGGAAATCTCTTTGAAAAGATAGCTGCAACAGAAGATGAGTTCTCCTCATCTAAGTTTGTGAAGGCGCTTACAGAGGTCCGCACTCCACCCTGTCCCCGCAATCCCTAGTAGAGGCATATGAGTTAGAAGTACAAGGAAAGCTAGACTGAAGGTGAGAGCGAATTTCAACGTGACGCTATAAATCTACGTCAAATTTGAAAAGAGCAAACAGAAACGAATTATTAAAACAGTTAATAACGGTGATCCCTCTGATCAGAGGTGTAGGTAAAATTCCTCCGTATAATCCCATACCCAAAACCAAAACCCACTGCCATCGAGTCAATTCTGACTCATAGTGACTGTATAGGACAGAGCAGAGCTGCCCCGTAAGGTTTCCAAGGAGTGGCCGGTGGATTCAAACTGCTGATCTTTTGGTTAGAAGCCGAGCTCTTAACCACTGCACCACCAGGGCTACATGATCCCACAGGAAGTCACTTAACTATATAGAGTTTTGTTATAAATTTGGCAAGAAGAGTTTTTCTGTGCATTTAGTCAGTTATCTTACGATTACCTTACAGCCTACAGAGAAATAATCTTTCAAAACTTTTCTAGGGGATAAACTGTGGCAAAAACATTACTAATTCTCGAATTCAAACATACAAATATTATTACATGAATACATTTCAAAAGACTTCTCTGGTGAGCCAGCTATGCAAAGAGTTTCTGTGTTTCTCAGTAAGATATCTGTCTTACTGGTGAGCACGGAGACTTAGGAAAACAAGGGGGCATCAGGGAAGTATGAATGGGGTAAGGTGTTTACACTTAAGACAGAATGAACACCAAGAGTAGCAGAAGTTTTCAGAACTATGCTTAGTTTACAGAATTTACACAGAGATATCAAACAATTTAGATTCTTTGTTGTTGTTAGTTGCTGTCGAATTGATATGGACTCATGGCAACCCCTCGTGTGCAGAGCAGAACTGCTCCATTGGGTTTTCAAGGCTGTGACCTTTGAGAAGCAGATGACCAGTCCTTTCTTTTGAGGTGCCTCAGGGTGGGTTTGAACCTTTTGGCTGGTAGTTGAATGCTTAACCATTTGCACCACCCAAAGACTCCAATTTAGATGCTAGAGTATCTTATTTAAAAATAAACATTTACTGGGTCAGGATCCATGCCAGCTATTAGACAGTCATTGTATTTAATCTCCGACAACTAAAAAGGCAGGTATTATTAACTCTCTTTTACAGATTTGGAAACTGAGGCCCAAAGAGGTTGAGAGAGCTTACTCAAAATCATAAACAATGGTAGAAATGGTGGGGGTTAAGATTGAAATCCAGGTAGCTTTTGAGTCCAAAGTCCATGCTCTTCCTACTACATCAAGCAAAATTTCTATTAATTTACTTGCTCACTAATTACTGGAAGAGCTACTAATAGCTTGGAAGAGAGGCACTGAATTAAAAATAAGTTTAAAGAGAAATATTAGTACTTAATACCAAGCAGGAAAAAATTGTTTAGAAAAAACCCCAGGATATTAACTATAGAGAAATAAGTATTTCCACAGAAGGAAAATGCTGGTTTATCGTTAAGAGAATCTAAGAGAACTGGGACGTCAGGGAGAACTTCAGATAATATGTACTAACCAGGAAAGCAAATATTGAAATAAATAACAATTCTGTTAGGTCATATGGAAGGCCGTATAATATATAAGAGTAAGAATTAAAGATAATGGGCAACTATATTTATGCCCATTTCATGCTCCAGTTTTTAGGAGTTGTAGTGGCAAATTACAAAAAGTTCAAATGAAACCAAGAAAATGATGAGGCAGGGACCCTGGACTATCCAGGCTCTCTAGTGCTGTCCCTGGCACGCTGCACACACTCAATTCATGTCTCCTCAAGGTGTTATTTTTAGAAGTATACGGCAATTGAAAAGATACTCCTCTCAGTCGTAATAAAAGAAATGCTAACGGAAATGACAGATCAATTTTCACCCATCAGGTCAGTCAACATAAAAAAGTCTGAGAGGACTTGGTGCTGACCAGGGTGTGAGAGGCAGACATCCCCTTGCGCTTTGGGGTGGAATCTGAATTGGTACGATGTTTTTGGAGGACGACTTTGGCAACACGTACTAAAATAAACAACGCTGACCTTTAACCAACAACTGTACCTTGAAGAATTTATCTCAAGCTGATAATAATGGATATTTACAAAGACATAAGTAATAGCTCCAAACTTACAACTACTTAAATATCCAATCAAAGACAACAAATAAATGAACTACGATTCATTATCAGCAGGATATTATGCAGCCACTCTACAATAACAGATGTAGAATATTTTTGAATAAGTGGTAACTATGTCTTCATTATACGTATGTTATTAAAAGAATACACATGTCTCACAGTAGAACGCCTTTTCCTACTAAAGGAACATAAACAAATTCCTAAAAGCAGTCCTGTTAATGAGTTGAAAGAATACATGAAGTATTCAACAGAAACAAAATGTCACCGAAGCTCCTTTTACTAAGTTGAGTAAGTGATACCCATCTGGGCAAAGAGGGCAAATCACAGACTGTTGTCCAACTCATGGCAACCCCAAGCGTGCAGAGCAGAACTGCTCCATTGGGTTTTCAAGGCTGTGACCAGTAGATATATGCAATTATTTGAGTGATAGTTTTCTTTTTAAAGTCCTTTTCTAACTTTTTTCTAACCATGTCCGTTCAAAAAGTAGCTGTGTACATTTGAAAAGGAAACTGCATACGCTCGTGAATTATGTACTACTTACTGTCAGGTCGATATCTTACTTGGTCTTTCCAGTGAATTTTAAAATAAAAATGTTATCAGATACATTTATTTTTCTAGAATATTTTTGTACAAGTTAAACTTGAATGGATTCTCATCGATTCATTCTCTAGCATGCCTGAACTCTCTCACCCTCCTTCATCTATTAGAAGAAGCACTTGCATTTAAGTAAAATCCATTAAAAAACATCTCTTCAGTTGGAATCCAAAGGCTTATTCATGATGCCTGGATGAAAACTTACCTTTCTGACTTCTTTACTTGATCTGAATGTCTGCTGAACAAAAGAATTACTTTCAATAGCTTCAATCTCTTTTACTCTTTTTACTTGCTCTACCAGGGTGGCTTGGTCTAAAAAAGAGGGTAAATGTCAGTATATTTTGGGGTGAGCCTGTTAACAACACTGAATCTAAGCAAAGTTCTTTCTTTCTAGGAAGAAATTTTACTACTTATAACATTTAACCGGACGAAAAGAAAAGGCATTATAGTTAAGCTACAACAAAGAAACTCTCTCTCCGAAATCCATAAACACGACATTCCGACAAACTAAGACTCTCCTCTAAAACCTAAAACCTGGCTGAGAAGGCACTGCTGTAACGATCATAGCTCATCTGGCAGGAAGGTTTTTTCTTTAAACTTTTATTTTTAAGTTTTTATTATGGAAATACATATAACAAGAATAAGAGCACAAGGAACCCACCTATACCCAACATCCAGCTTCTGTAATCATTAATTTCTATTATTCTTATTTAATCCATCCCTCCCCTGCTTCCACTGTTTTTTTTTGTTTGAGTGGACCTGAACTATTTAAAAGTAAATCCCAGACATCATACTATCTCACTCCTAAATGTTTTAATATGCATCTCGGATAAGGACTTAAGAAAAAAAAAAAAAACAACCAAAACTACAATATCATTTTCACACTGAACAAGATTATCAATCATTCCTTAATATCATTTTATTCAGTCCATATTTAATTTTCATTGATTGTCTAAAAAAATGTCTTTTTCTACAATTGGTTTTTTGAATCAGGATCGAAACAAGGTCCACACATGGCACTTGGTTGATAAATCTCTTTTAAATCTCTGCAGAAGAAAGGCCTGGTGAACTGCTTCATAAAGATTACAGCCAAGAAAACCTTTTGGAGCAGTTCTAATATGTAAAACATGAGGTCACCATGAGTCAGAATCAACTCAATGGCAATGAGTTTGGTTTTTTTTTTTTTTTTTGGTTTTAAAGTAAAAACTTAAAACGTCATTCAGAGAGGTCTGACTTTTCATTGCTAACTCTTTCCCTCCTTCCTCCCCCAATCCATAGGTAATCCTTTTATTGGGTTTTGGATTATCTTTCCACTGTTTATTTCTGAACATATAAGCATACATATCGTCCTTGTTCTTATACAAAATCAGCACAGCACACGCTCCCACGCCCGCGACTTTCCCGCTGTCTCCTCCTCGCTCTCACTCCAGGCCGCGGAGACCCCCTCAGCCCGTCTCACAGCAGCAACGGGCATCTGTCTTACGGCTTTCAGACAGTTTTTCTTGTTCCTTTTCCCCACAGATGCCCTACGGACGGTCATCTGAGTTGTTTCCTGTCTTTTGCTATTACAATTAGTGCTTCAGTGAATAGCCACACGCGTACGTCATTTTATATTTTACATTTTTTTCACATGCTAGTTGGGCAGAAAAAATGCTGTTTAAATTCTAGTCTCAAAAACCAAACCCATCGCCGTCGAGTTGATTCCGACTCATACCGACCCGATAGGACAGAGCAGAACCGCTGCATAGGGTTTCCAAGGAGCACCTGGTGGATTTGAACGGCTAACCTTTTGGTTAGCAGCCATAGCTCTTAACAACCACCCCACCAGGGTTTTTAAGCTGATGAAAATACATAGTTTAATTAGGACCTACTGTGTAAAAATTGGTGCAATGCTTAGGAGTTCGGCTGCTGACCAAAAGGTCGGCAGGTTGAATCCACCAGTCACTCCTTGGGAACCCTATGGGGCCGTCCTATAGGTCGCTATGAGTAGGAATCGACTCGATGGCAACGGGTTTGGACTTTTTTTTTCGTTTTGTGTAAAAATTTTGGGATTTTAGACTTTCTGGATAATAGCTGGATTTACTTTCTAAAAAACAACTGTGATAAGCAGTTTGTCAACAAGATAGAATTATCTGCATAAAAGTAATTTTTTACATCCTAGCAGCTCTAAGCTGGAAAGGTTAAATGTTGTTAAGGAGATAAATACAAGAGTACAAAAGTAATTTGGTTTCCTAAACTCAATAAAAATGAACATTTTCTCAAAACTCTTTGTCTCAACTTTGGCCAATATCAAAATATAACGTTACAATCTTGTGCAAAGCCCAGTTTATTTACGAGAAAGACAGAGCTTCTGAAGATGTGTCCCTGACAGCTGTAAACAGTCTTCCCTCGTAAGAAATCACATACAGAATGCCTAAAAGTTGCAGCTGCCAGAGCCAACCCCCAACTCTGGAAGTACACATTTCCTCCATAAAAGCAGCACTGTCAGAGGCTCCTGGGAGAGCAAACAGTTCCATATGCTTTAGGATAAAAGCTCCTCTGGATTTAAATTGTGCAACGTACTAATCGGGCATATGAAATGAGAGAAGATTCTTTGCCCAGGTAATACTAACATTAACACATCCTATACCAGTGGGCAATATTTTTATTAGTTACATGTATAACTGTGCTAACACAGCGAAGAAAAATCACAATGGATACCATTTCACAGGATCCAACTTTAAGTTCTTTGTCAATATGGTAACATTTGTTTGTGCAGGTTTAACTAGTCTCCCTAGGATTACTTCACAATCTCTAACTCCCAACCAAAAGACAACATTTCTGACTTCAGGATCACGTCTCGTACGTATCGACTGTTTGACCCTTTGGATTTTTCTCTAACAGTCTCTCCTTTGGATTTGCAAAGCACATCGTCAGGACTGAACATCAGAGGTGAGCTCGTAAACAGTACTTGATGTCTAAAGCTTGCAGAGTTTGTAGCTTTAAACCTGGACGTACAAACAACTCCTAACACAAATAAAACTGTTACCACAGAAGCTGGCCAGTGGGCCAGTATGTGTAACAGAACAACAGTGGGTAAATTATAAAAAGAGAAAGGGAAAGATCAGATAGAAGTAGAACTTTATTTTCTTTGTGCTTCTTTGAAAATCCTGTCAGGGTCAGCCGAGTGGTGGGGCAGACAGGAGAAAGCCACTTGCCCGACTTACAGTAGGAAATCAACGGAGCTTCTACCTTCAATGTGGGAATAATTTCTCTGCTTGTAAGAGAGTGATATTTAAATTAAAATTTGAAAGGTTCATGGGAGATATACATTTTCAGCCTCCTGTAATAGCTAAGCTCCGTGTTGTCTGAAAACAACAGCATAAAAAATGTCTTAAATTGCTACATACTCAAAATTTTAATCTCAATGTATACAAATGTATGTGTTAAGTATAACCCTGTCATTTTTGGAAGCAGAATAAAACATATCAAGAATATATAGTAAACTGTTTTAAATTCGGTTTCTTAAAGTATACATGCCAATTTGTCATTTATAAATCCTGTACCAATTTTAAGATTGGGAAAAATATGAATTAAAACTAGTTATCATTTATCTGCTCTACATTAATGCCCAGCACATAATCAGCCATGAGGTAAAAGCGAAGACAAAGTTATGAGGAGAATCAAAATTAAAAAATGTTTTTAGACATTAACATGGTAAACATGCAGGAAACATAATCCATTAACACTTGATGCTTTTGATAAACACGTTATTGGTAAATAAAAGGACTTCCATGAGTTGTTTGTCAGATGTCAGCAGAGAGGACACACATTTCATAGTAAAACAGAAGAACAATGGAGTCTGAAAACTGCATCACCACAGACAAAAAGTAAATAAATACTAACTTGCTGCACGGAAAATCACTGTGTTCCTTTCACGGTGAAAAATTAAAGTCAAATATTTCATTAGTTACTGTTAATATTATTTTAGAAAAATTAGGTTCTTTTGCTATCTCAAGTTATATTTGATAATAACAATCAATTTCCACGATGTTAACATTTATAGAGTTAAAAAGATTACCATATGGTACTCACATTTAAGGTTGGTAAATAAAGATGACAAGGTCCCATATAAACCTTGCACTTAAGAAGACAAAGTTTCAGTCTGTATATACTCTGTAGACTACGGAAACCAACCCCCTCTAAACTGGCAGCGAAGTCAGGCTGACAACAGCAGATGGCGCTATTGCACAAGATGTGATTCTGGCACAAAAGGAACTTGAGTCCTCAGGAGCTTCTTAGAGGCACACAAAAATCTTGTCTTCAAGCGACTCCTTTCGGATATTAATATTTTATGATTTTCCCCCAAGTTAAAATGGATTTTATGTTACAAAGAATTTGGGTCAGTTGGCCCCATAGTTACTGAATTACTTATGTTAGTTACTCTTCTCTTCCAGGAAAAAACGATATTTATATACTAATAGTATTGCTACAAATACATGAAGAACACACAAAAAATCTTATTTTCAGATTAAATTGACTCAAATTGTAGTCAAGAATGGAAACATCCACGAAATTCCTTTCTGTGGTACAATATAAAACCCACTGCTGTCAATCCCAACTCACGGTGACCCTATAGGACAGAGTAGAACTGCCACATAGAGTTTCCAAGAAGCGGCTGGTGGATTTGAACTGCCAACCTTCTGGTTAGCAGCTGAGCTCTTAACCACTATGGACGGTGAAAAACAAAACAAAAACCCTTGAAAGACAAGGCATTTCGAAGTGCTTTGTAAGAATGGAAAAAGCCAAAAGCAACAACAACAAACTTGTATGTAAAGTTAACTGTTCAATAAAATGTGTAAACACAAAAAACATCCCATAAAGCTTACTTGGAATTCTAAAGTTATTAAAAACCATTTCTCATGGACACAAATTTTAACAAAACACAGCCATACGTTTCTCTTTCAAAACAAACCATTTTAAATAAGTGTCTTTGATAAAGCATACAAAGAACACATTAGGAATCCATCCCATCTCAACGTTTTAAGGTTGTTCACAAGACCCATACTCTTGGGCACAGATTTCCAGAACTGACATCCACAGACGACATGCAGGATGAGAAGACTTCTTAAGTTTTCTGTTAGTCTTCTGGAAGCTTGTGCTATTGCACCAAGTTATGCCATGGAGGCCCCTGAGTGTCTCTAATAACAGCCTCCCTCGGATGGGGTCCAAGACGGCTCACCTGACAGTCCACCGCTACCCATATCAGATTAAGTAGTAAGAATCACTTTAACGTGGCTGCACCGTGAAGAATTCTTAGTAAGTGCTGGTGAACTTGGCATCAGGTTAGGCTGTATTTAATGAGAAAAGAAACCCACATGGAACGCCACATTTAGCTCCCCTCACCTGTTCTGAAACCTCCCAGTCATTTAAGGCCATGCCTGAAGCCCACCTTTTGGTGACGCCTTCCCTTAGCAGCCAAGAGAAAAGGGGCTTACAGGGAAGGCAAAAAATAAGTAAACGAACAATACAAAATAAATCGGGGCAGAGGGCTAGAAAGGAGGAACAGGGGCTATTTCATCTGGGTAACCAAGGAAGAAGTCCCTGAGATGGGGACGTTTTAGCAGAGGGAAGAATGACGAGGAGGCTCGAGCAAGCACATGAGTCCGGAACTGATGCTGGAAAAGCCTCAGCACAGGTGAGGAAGCCAAAGACGCATTCACCACAAAACTGCTAGTTTCCTGCCATTTTGATGCAGAAATTAGCTAAAAAAAATGGTATATAAACGTCTAAATTCTGATAGCATGGTTTAAGGCTGGCGATCTTTTCTGAGTCCAGCAGGTACCTGCTTTAGCCCAGGCTGCTGTGCCGCCCACTGCGCTGGGGCATGACTGGAAGAGGGGCAGGGAGGGAGGCGGCAGGGGGCAGAAGGCCCAGCTGACTTGACAGCCCACCAAGGGACAGGCGCTGCGGCCGAGGGGGCTCAGGGCTTGGCTGACACACAGCCTGGCTCTGGTGACTCAAAAGATGGGAGGTCCTGTCAGCTCCTCACCGGTGTCTCACAACACAAAGTACCCAAAACGCTATTTTCATGGTAGAAATCATGTTTTTGATAAAGCAAACCTATTTTAGTTAGTGTCTGTAGGTCCACAGATAAGCTGTACTGGGAGCAGCAGTGACAACAGCTTACCTTCATGGCACTCTGTGCTAAGCGCTTTGCACGGAATACCTCGTTTAACTATCATAAAACCCAGATTAAAAAACAAACAAACAAACCCACTGTTGTCAAGTCAATCCTGACTCATAGCGACCCTACAGGACAGAGCAGAACTGCTCCATAGGGTTTCCAAGGAGCAGCTGGTAGATTCGAACTGCCGACCTTTTGGTTAGCAGACGAGATCTTAACCATTGCGCCCCCAGGGCTCAATTACCCACGTAGACAGTATTATTATTCTCACTTTAGAGACGACAAACTGGGGCTGGTAAGGAACTTGACCATGGTCACATTGCCAGCTGTGGGTGGAATCCACAGATCCAATCCCTGGATTCTGATCCAGTCATTATTTCCCAGTCAAGTGAATTTTTTACCCACTCATGCCAAGCAACAAATCCTTTCCTCACCCGCCTCCCCATCCATTTCTGGAAATAATAAATGTCCTTGGTATTGTTCTTATTCTGTATTTTAATGCATACTAATTCCGTAAAACACAATCTAGCTTTATTTGTAGAGGAGATGCAACATATATAATTATTTGTTCTTCTGGGATTGACTAGAGCTTGATTTTCAGAATCTTTTATATTTGAAAAAAGTTTTTAAAGAATTATATATGTCACATTCCATAAACTCTTAAAAATGAATAAAAAAGCATCGTTACTAGAAAACCTAGCATTCTTTCACTGAAGCCTACCAACAGCCTGAATAATAAATTATTACATGAGAGCTGTTCTTTATTTACTGCACAACAACTATTGTTAGCCAAAACTAGAAGGGCTGCCGTGAATCGGGCTGAGCCAACCAAAAGCCCACTGGAATGCTGACCTCCACTGCAGACCTAACCCCACACCAATACTCCTCTCTCTCGATTTCCCTTTCCCTCCGTTCTCTGCACAGGCACTGGGGATGCTCAACACCAGCCAAATCAATTCGTTTACACTCTATTCTTATATGAGATTTGAGGTTTTCTACTCTTTCTCCTTTAATCAGGTTTTGGGTATTCATACTAAAAGGATAACAATTAGGAGAACACACTGTAAAATTCCAGGAAGGTTCGTTTTTGAAATGTAACGACAAATTACAAAAGAATTTATGCTGTACTTTCTTTGACATTAT
Organism: Trichechus manatus latirostris; assembly: GCF_000243295.1. Taxonomy (NCBI): domain Eukaryota; kingdom Metazoa; phylum Chordata; class Mammalia; order Sirenia; family Trichechidae; genus Trichechus; species Trichechus manatus. Next base: position 2,049,891 of record NW_004443998.1, read on the forward strand.
CTCAAAATATACTTAGTTTTAAATGAACCGTTGGTCAATATTTTTATCCGTTTACAATATATCCATTCTGTAAACAGCCAACTACACAGACTACTGCCTTATGCTTGTTTCAAATACAGTCAACACGGTTGGTCAAATCCACTTTAATGGAGTGGTAAGAAAGAAAAAATAATTTCGACAAGGCTGAAGCTAGTAGAAGTTTTCTTATTTTAATAGGGCAGAAAAACAGTCTGCAGTTACTGCTTGCTGTCCATTTTAATTTCAGAATTCTTATTGACTCTAATTAAAATTCTGTAGATGGGAGAGTTGTAGGTTTCTAAGGAACTTGCAATGAATGCTGTCTGCCAGCCATCTCCAAACACCCCATAACCACACACGGCTCGCCTGTCAGGAGAGCTAACGCAGATTTCGCGGGCACACCACATTTGTCACTCTGGCTAATATCAGAGATATGCAGCTCTTTTTTCTTAGCACACAAAAGCAAGATATGTAATTCAATGCTCAATTTACCCTTGTCTCGCAGGAGATTTTTCCCCGCTAATTGATAGAAATTAAGCCATTAATCAAGCCACTAGCCATCATTCAAACCAGGGAAGATGAATACAAACTTTCATCATAACCACCTTCCCCATTTTAGTGTTCATTAGCATTAATTTTTAATGTAATTATGCTATTCTTTTACGCTGAGCTCATAAATTACTGCTCTTTTGTTGCTGGCTGGCCTTGTAAAATCCGAACTAATGCTTTGTGCTCTGATCTTAAAGGCAATTACTAGGTTCTTCTATCTTTTCTATCTTTGCATCCCCAATAACCTTTACATACAATGAACACACACAACTGCCCGTGCCTGTTTTTTTGTCTCCATATAATCTCAGCGAATAGATAAATGTAGTCAAATGTATCTACCACAGACATATATATACATCATACCATATGCATTACAGAATACAGATGTTCCTACAAAAATAAGATCTCACAAATTCATATTGAAGTTTAGGTTCAAATATATAGGTTTGTTATGGTTTCTCATGATCAAAATGTAATGCCTTATTGCATTAAAGTCAGACCTTTTATAACAGATTAGAGAGGAAGGAGGAATAACATATTTTTACACAAATAACGTGCATCATCTACATTTGTTTGCCAACCACGCTGTCCCCCCACGGAGTATTTTCACAAGCATGCTATGCCAATTTTTTCTTTTACAGGAACATATAAAAAAAATTGGTATAGTGACACTTATGAAAATATCTTTTGGGGGGACTGTGTGGTTGGCAAACAAACGTAGAAGATGCACGTTATTTGTGGAAAACATGTATTAGTAGTGGCTGGCTATTACAAACACTTGCAAGGGTAAAACTACTACTAAAAATAGAAAGAATAACTCTGAAACTTCAAAATTCCTGGTTCTTTACCTAGGTTTATTGTCTCGTGGTTCAATCCTTACTATTATTATTTTTTTAAAGTGCTAGAATTTGAAGATCAATGAGATGGAAATGAAGAGTACTGAAAGATCAAAAAAACCATTTATCCAGAAGTGTGTTATAAACTCATACGATAATTCCACAGTCTTTTATTTTACAAAGCACGGCCATCGGTTTATTGGAAAATGACAGTAAAATGAAAAGACAGATGTTCCAGAAACAAATACTGAGTCCAGACGCAACATACCCACTCAACCCTCTATCCCAGAGAAGGTGTTCAGATGTACCCTCCTATATTCCCTAAAAGGCACAGGAGCCCTGGTGGCGCAGTGGTTAAGAGCTCGGCTGTTAACCAAAAGGTCAGCAGTTGGAATCCACCAGCTGCTCCTTGAAACCTCATGGGGCAGTTTGACTCTGTCCTACAGGGTTGCTATGAGTCAGAACTGACTCTACAGCAACCGGTTTTACGCTCATTCCTAGGTGTAGAGGAGATTAAAAAATCTCTCTTTTGTCTCATCATCCCAGTAATGCCTCTGCTTCTGCTTGCAAGTTGTTACGTTCTGGCCATCCAGTAGCAAGGAAAAGAGTGCACGTGTGGCATTACGACTGATAAAATAAAGAGTACTGGGGCACACACCAGCGGCCACGGGTGTTAGAGCAGCCTGGTCACCTTGCGGACTGCACAGCTACAGCCCACCTCTGACACCATGGAACAGGGGTCGCGGGGAGGAGTATACACAGGAGTCTTCTGCCAAAAAAAAGGTTTTTGGGAATATAAAATGGTACAGCCACTGTGGAAAACAATCTGGTGGTTCCTCAAAAAGTTAAACATAAAAATACCATATGACCCAGCGATTCCACTCCTAGGTATACGCCGCAAAGAACTGAAAGTCGTGACTAAAACAGACACGTACACCAGTGTTCACTGCAGCACTGTTCACAACAGCTGAAAGGTGGGAACAACCCACATGCCCACCAGCAGAGAATGAAGAAACAAAACGTGGTTTATACATAGAACGGAGTATTCTTCTGCTGTACAGAGATCTGAAGTTCTGATAAATGCCACCACAGGGATGAGCCTTGACAACATTATGCTGAGCGAAATAAGTCGACACGAAAGGACAAATATTGCATGATTCCACTTGTATGAAACATCCAGAATAGGCAAATCCATTGAGACAAAAGAAGATCAGCGGTACCGGGAGATGGGGGAAGGGGAAATGCGGAGCTAACAAAAAAGAGTTTAAACTGTCAACTTGTTAAGATAGAAAGATGGTGATGACTGGTTCAACTTCCTTGCATGTTTCCTCCCAAGGCTAGCTCTCCATTCGTTTTCATCTTTAATGGAAAGTCACACAGGGGTTACAAGCAACGAGGTTTAATTCCATCAGGACTTGACTCTCTAAAACCACAGCTTGTTGGGCCAGGATAAGCAGATACCCTAAGTTCCACTCTTTTGTGACCTGTTCCTTTGTGGTGTCAAAAGCAAAGAGGCAGTGACAAATCTGTGTTTGAGCTTTAAAGTACTCAGTAGGAAGCAGTGAGTTCTAATACCTGTTAAAATGTTACAAGCATTTTATATTTGTGCTCCCAGGTTTAAAGAAAACAGCCCATGGCTCCATATGCCTTAACTTCCCTGAACATACTGACAAAAATACTGGGGTTCAGAACCAGGAAATGAAATGAACTCAGCCAACATGCATTTAACGTCTGTGTATGCAAGGTGCTAGATTAGCTGCTGGAGATTTCTGATTGTAATGACAGCTTATGCCCTCTCACACACCAAATGGAACTAACTTTTATTATACGAAGTTATGAGCTGACTGTATAATGGTTAGGTACAGGGATTTGCTGTGTTTTCAAAGTACCTTTGCATCTATTATTTCACTTGATCTTGAAACAGGCATAACTGTTGGTAATAAAAAACTCCCAGTTTTCAACATCAGTGGTTCCCTGGCCTTTGAATCTCTGATAGCCTTAATGGTGAATACCCATGATTGTGTATGCTTATTTTATGTATTTCATCACCTTTATATACAATTTGGATCTTTTAAAGAGAGATGGGATAGGAAGGATGATGGAATATTGTAGAAGATATTGATTTCTCTTTCCTAAAAGCAAGAGTATTTTACTGAAATATTAATCAAGTATGCTGTTGTTGTTAGGTGCTGTCAAGTCAGTTCTGAATCATAGCGACCCTGCGTACAACAGAACAAAACACTGCCCGGTCCTGTGTCATCCTCACGGTTGTTGTTATGCTTGAGCCCACTGTTGTAGCCACTGTGTCAGTCCATCTCTTCGAGGGTCCTCCTCTACCTTACCAACCATGATGTCCTTCTCCAGAGACTGGTTCCTCCTGATAACATGTCCACAGTATGTGAGATGAAGTCTCAACATCCTTGCTTCCAAGCAGCATTCTGGTTGTACCTCTTCCAAGATAGATTCGTTCATTCTTCTGGCAGTCCATGGTATGTTCAATATTCTTCACCAACAGCACAATTCGATGGGATCAATTCTTCTTCAGGTTTCCTTATTCACTGTCCAGCTTTCACATGCATACGAGGCAACTGAAAACACCATGGCTTGGGTCAGGCACACCTTAGTCCTTAGTCTTTGGTTTTTAACATTTTAGAGAGGTCTTTGGCAGCAGATTTGCCCAATGCAACGTGTCCTTCGATTTCTTGACTGCTGCTTCCGTGGACGTTGACTGTGGATCCAAGCAAAACGAAATCCTAGACAACTTCAATCTTTTCTCCATTTATCGTGATGTTGTCTACTGGTCCAGTTGTGAGGATCTTTGTTTTCTTCATGCTGAGGTGTAATCCACGCTGAAGGCTGTGGTCTTTGATCTTCATCAGAAAGTGCTTCAAGTCCTCTTCACTTTCAGCAAGCAAGGTTGTGTTATCTGCATATCGCAGGTTGTTAATGAGTCTTTCTCCAATCCTGATGTCGTGTTCTTCTTCATACAGTCCAGCTTCTCGGATTATCTGCTCAGCATACAGATTGAACAAGTATGGTGAAAGGATACAACCAACCCTGACGCACACTGTTCCTGACTTTAAACCACGCAGTAACCCCTTGTTCTGTTTCAATGACTGCCTCTTGCTCTAAATACAGATTCCTCATGAGCACAATTAAGTGTTCTGGAATTCTCATTCGCTGAAATGTTATCCATAATTTATTATGATTCACACAGTCGAACGCCTTTGCATAGTCATTAAAACACAGGTAAACATCTTTCTGGTATTCTCTGCTTTTAGCCATAATTCATCTAACATTAGTAATGATATCCCTCGTACCACGTCCTCTTCTGAATCCGGCTTGAATTTCTGGCAGTTTCCTGTCGATGTACTGCTGCAACTGCTTTTGAATGATCTTCAGCAACATTTTACTTGTGTGTGATAGTAATGATAAAATCATAAAGTTTAAAGAAATAACTAAATACTTCAAATTGCATTTCTAAAAATTAGCTTGACTGAGGTATAATTTAGGTATAATAACTGCACTCATTTTAAAGCACATAATTTGGTGAGTTTTGACAAATGTACACACTTGTGTAACTAGCATTACAATGAAGATAGAAAACACTTCCATCGCCACTAAACATTTCCTTGTGCCCCCCTGTAGTCAGTCCCTGCCTGCACCCTGACACCAGACAATCACTGATTTGCTTGCTGCACTAGAAATTAATCCTCTGTTTTACTGACTCCCTAGAACAGTGTACTCCTTCATGTCTGACGTCTTTCACTCAGCACGTCTTTGAGATTCATCCATGTTGTTGGGTGTATCTTAGTTTATTTTTATTTCTTTTATTGCTGGGTAGAGTTCTATTACATGAATAGCCACAATTTGTTTATCCATTCACCTGTTAACAAAGCATTTAGGTTGTTTCGGGTTCTGGTATTTTAAAACTAAAGTTGCTATGACATTTGTATACAACTCTCTGTGGGAACGTATGTTTTCATTTCTCTTGGTTAAACACCTAATATTGGAATGGCTGGGGTGTATGGTAGATATATGTTTAAGTGTATAAGCCATCGTTTTCCAGAGTGGTTGTCCTACTTCACGTTCCCACCAGCCGCGTGAGAGCACTGGCTGCCCCACATGCTCACCGACGTTGGGCATCACCGTATCTTAACTCACAGCCATTCCGATCGGGGTGCTGCGGTAGCTCACCGTTGTTTTAATTTGCATCTCCCCAACGACTAAGGATGTTGAGCATTTTTTCATGCAATTATTGGTCATTCATGTATCTTCTTTTTTTAAGTGTCTGTTCAAATTTTTGTTCATTTTTTAATTGGGTTGTCTTCTTATTATTGAATTATAAGAGTTCTTTAACTATTCTTAATATACATCGTTTGTCAGACATATGTAAGGCCAATATTTTTCTCCTGTTCTGTGACTTGCCCTTTTTTTCCCTTAATGTAAAAGTTTAATTAAAAAAGTCCAATTTATCATTTTTTAAAATGGTTCCTGCTTTTTGTGTCGTATTCAAGCCATCTTTGCTACCTCAAGGCTGCAAAGATACTGTCCTGCATGTTTTATAATTTCAGCCACTACATTTAGGCCTATGATCCATTTCAAGGTCCCTGGGTGGCACAAGTAGTTTGAGGTTGGCTGTTAACTTAAAAGTTAGTGTTTCAAACCCACCCAGCGGTGCTGCGGAAGAAAGACCTGGCAATCTGCTTCCATAAAGATTATAGCCAAGAAAACCTTATGGAACAGTTCTGCTCTGTAGCACATGGGGGCTGCCTGAGACAGAACTGACTCGGCAGCAGTGGATTTGGTTTTTTTTTTTGGGTATGACCCATTTCAAGCTAATTTTTGTGTGGATGATGCCAGATAAGGGTCAATGCTTATCTCTCCCCATAAGGCTGTCCAAGTTTTCAGCACCATTTGTTGAAAACACTTCTGTTCCTCACTGAACTGTCTTTGCATCTGTGTTGAAATTTAATTGACCATATACGTGTGGGTCACGTTCTTGTCTTTTGAGTTTGTTCCTTTTATCTATATGTCTAAGTCCTGATTCCTATAGTTTTCTAGTAAGTCTTACAATCAGGGAGTGTAAGTCATCCAACTTTATTATTTTTTAAGATTCCTTTAATTATTCTAGGTTGTTTACATTTTACATACAATTGATACTTAGTAAAAACTTTGCTCCTGGTCTTTATGCTGAATTTTAGCATTTGCATATAAAATACAACATATAATGAAATTCAATTTCAGGAGTAATTTGAAATACAAATGACTAATAAAATTAGAGACTCTCCAAGTGTTAATTATTCAATTAGTCAGACACTGTGTTTAAAATAAGATGGCAGTGGTGGTTCAGTGGTAGGGTTCTCGCCTTCCATGCAGGAGACCCGGGTTTGATTCCCAGCCAATGCACCTCATGTGGAGCCACTACCCGTCTGTCAGTGGAGGCTTGAGTGTTGCTGTGATGCTGGACAGGTTTCAGCAGAGCTTCCAGATTAAGACAGACTAGGAAGAAAGGCCTGGTGATCTACTTCTGAAAATCAGCCAATGAAAACCCTTTGGTTCACAATGGTCTGATCTGCAACTGATCATGGGGATGGTGCAGGACCAGGACTGGGCAGCATTTTGTTCCAATGTGCGTGGGGTTGCCATGAGCTGGCGACCAAGTTGACGGTAGGTAATATCAACAACACTTAAAGTGAGAATAGAAAGTCACTGTTGATGACTTACGTCAACTTTAACAATAGTTTTTTTGGAACTGATCAAGTTGCAAAAATGTTATTAATCACAAATAGATACTGCTATTGCAAATCTTCATTTTTATAGCCAAAAACTGAGCCACAGTCACGCTACGTTATAAAGGAGCTGCCACGTAAGAAAATAATGATCTCAATGACTAAAAAGATGTTGATGACAAATTGTTGTTTTTTTTTTTTGGTCAATGAATGGTGTCTGGAAAATGTATTCAGGTGCCACTGATGACAGAAAAATCAGAATGGAGAATAAAGGATGGCAGACTGATAGATGGTAACTTTCCTGGTACTTGAAAGAACAAATGGTGAGTTTAAGGAACCACAGTGAGTGCATATGTTTAAAAGTCTGAACCATTTACGGAAATTTTAACTGTCCAGGCAACAGAACCGGGGCACAGAGACCCTAAATTAAATGAATCAATAATTTCCACTCCTCAGACTATCATTTAAGAAGTGACATATATACACATCCTAAACTGTACTCTGAAGTCTGTAATTATTATCTCCTCTCTATTTGGTCAATGAAGTTGCCAATACTTTGTCTTCATTACAGCTTTACCCTTCAAAGAAATGCAAATAAGATCCTTGGCTTTTAATCAAGAAAAGCCCTACATGCCACATTATCTATATTATAGAAGTAGGGTGGGTTCTGTGTTCAAATACAGTGGGTCAAGCTGTAACAAGGAATACGCATGATTCTTATTTAATTTATTGCTGCTAACTTTGGACAGATGTGAAATCTCCTTGACAATGTAATGGAAATTACATGATAGTAAGTCAGAGATGGAGCCCTGGTGGCACAATGGTTAAGAGCTTGGTTGCTAACAAAAAGGTCAGCAGTTTGAATCCACCAGCTGCTCCTTGGAAACCTTATGGGGCAGTTCTACTCTGTCCTATAAGGTCGCTATGAGTTGGAATTGACTCGACAGCAACGTTTTTTGTTTCAAGTTAGAGCTATGAATTATATGCATAGCTGTATAATTTTCTTTCAATTAAAATATCTTGGTAGGGCAGGCTAATGATTTGATTTTTAAAATTCTACCCTAAGAAAAAAAGGGTAGCAAACTTTTAAGTTGGAAACCTCATACCAGTGATGATTGTACCCTTACAAAAATGGAGAAAAGTTTCCATATTTTAACCTGTTTCCAATACATTATGGTATCAATAAAGCAAATCATTCTCAACGTCCACATTTGCTGGATTAAACCAAGACTCCAGATGGACTCTCTCTATACAGAGCCACTCGGATACGGTGAGGAGCAGAGTAGAGTGTAAACAAAGAAAGGAATTCACAAATGGGGAACAACACACGTATTCTAGCCCATTCCTCAAGGACTTGGAAGAAAACCAGCTACAGGAATAAAGTAAAACTAATATCAACTATTAACTTGCTTCTGTTAATAGGGTTCTTTCATGGCAAACACAAGGCTTCAAATCATAAAGTTGCAAAGTAACAGGCAAGGCCAGCTCTATTGACAGGTGAAGTAAGTGACTGTGAAAATTAGTGTTCTGAATTCTACCTTCACAACTGTATTATCTTGGGCAAGTCTTCCCATTAAGTTTTTATCCTCCGTTCTGAGTTAAGATATGGTGTCTGTTAGACTTCAAATATGATCTCTGGGAGGAGGTAACTCTTCAGGAGAGATGAGACTGTTGGTCCCACAGAAGAGAACAGGCCCTGTAGGACCGATAAATTTCGAGGAAGGAAACACCCAGGGGGTGAGGGACTGACTGAAAGATCAGGACTGCGTGGACACCAAACCCTGGGGAGAAGGAAGCACAAGGCTTCTAAAGGTGTGAACACAGGGACGGTACAAGAAAGGAGACAGCGAAGAAAAGCTTTACAACGGTTCTGAGCTTACATGCAGATCAGCTGATAACATCCCTTGTCAGGCTGGGAGGACAGCAGCTTTAGGTCACAATTCTAACCATAAGAACATAATTTCTGCGCAATCCATTCTTCACACATTTTAAGTCTTCTGGGCTACCACTACCAACAGGTGATTGGTGTTCCGGAGCTGTGATCTTTGGGAATGAGGAGATGGCAAATCTAGTGGCAATTATTGTGTAGTAAAGTCTGAACAAAAAAATCTATAATGGGCCCAATCAAACAGAGAAGAGTACAAACCTCTTAAGGTATATGTACCAATCTGAAGCACCTGTAACTGGAATAATCGGAATACGAGTTATGCCAGACAAACCTGATGTTTTACTCCAAACAAAAAACTGAAAAACGGTAGGAACAAAATCTCAACCACGAGCACTAAGAATGATTAAGAGTATAAATTTTATACGCGTACACACATACATGCACACGTCACACACCACCAGGCTTACTTAAACTCATTTAATAATCACAAAAATGATACAATATTAGCAGTGAAAATAAACCTTTGAAAGTGAAACCACTGTGAGTCCACAGTTAATTTTAAGCATTTCAAGAACCGTTTTTACAGGCTGACTCAGGGCCTGCTCCCGGCAGCCAGATGGACACAGGAGGTCAATAACCTAGAAGCCGCGAGACACTGATTACTCAGACAGAGAAACAAGTCCCTGGAAGCAATTACTGTCTGACACATCAGAAAGCCATTTGACCAAAATAGTCAGAAAATGGATTTAGAAGGTAAGTTTCAGCAACTCCCTCTGCCCCCCTTTTAAAAATCTTGTACAGTAAACACATTCATAAAGCCACTTTCTTCCTCAAACAATAATTATCGATTGAAAAGAGTCTTTGTTCAAAAGTGTCGACTATAGGAAGCAGATTCTTATACACAAGACAAGTTCACTTGTTCCTCCACATGCTGACTGCTAGGCAGAACATGTTTCTTTCTTTGAGTTCAGTTGGCAACACTGCAAAGTTGTAGGCTCTAACAGAACCCAATCTGGTCCAAAGGGGTATCCAACATCCTGAAATTTTGCCATAAAACAGAAATGGGCCAAACTAGCACGAAACAGGGAACCAAGCAACATGTTTGAAAGTCTAAAAAGCAGTGCTTGGATCATGTGAAGCACGCCCAAGACATTCAGTCAGTACTTGCTGAATGAAGAGCTGAACGCAGACCACTGCCGCTAAAGAATCTGGTATTCCTTTACTGGGGAAGGAAACTGCTGAGGACTCTCTCTCCGTTTTTAGAAATTTCCAGGAAAGTGGAAGAAGACACTCGTTTATCTCTCTCAAGAATGTCCAGAAGAGTACTTAAAATCCAACTTTTCATTGTCCTCGAGAGCTGCTAAATGATACTCGTCTATAGAAGGTTATACTTCTTCTTCTCTGACTCATCAGCAACATTCAGGACAAGTGATCACCTCTCATTCTTACGTCGGCTTCCATGACACCGCACACTCCTGGTTTCCTTTCTCCTCACTGGTCACTCCTCATTGCTTTCCTGTACTACCTCCTCTAACCCTGGGGGCACAGTGGTTAAGAGCTTGGCTGCTAACCAAAAGGTTGGCAGTTCGAACTCACCAGCTGCTCCTTGGAAACCCTATGGGGCAGTTCTACTCTGTCCTATAGGGTCGCTATGAGTCGGAATGCACTTGACGGCGACGGGTTTGGTTCTTTTTTTGGTTTAGCTCCTCTAAATGGTGGGCTGACCCAGCTCACTCCTTGGAACCTTTCTCTCCTCTATTTATATTCTTTCTCTAAGTGACTTACAGCTATAAATATCATCTATATACCTGATGGACGGAGCCCTGGTGGCACAGTGGTTAAAGCGCTCTGCTTCTAACCAAAAGGTGGTTGCTTTGAATCCACCAGCCGCTCTGCAGGAGCAAGATGTGGTACTCTGCTTCCGTAAAGATTTACAGCCTTGGGAATCCTATGGGGCAGTTCTACTGTCCTGTAGGGTTGCTAAGAGTCTGAATTGACTCGACAACAATGGGTTTGCTTTTTTTTTTTTTTTTCTTCATATGCTGATGACCCTCAAATCTTTAGTTCCAACCCTGACATTTTTCCCAAACTGCAGATTCAAATCACATCTTCAATTTTTCTCTCGCCCCCTAAACTCACATGATCACTTTTCATTGGCCTTCTATCACATTTAGGATAAAATTCAAACTCTATACTCTTGCTGGCAGAGCTCTAAGTAATCCTCCTACTAAACTCTTAAACCCAATCTCTAACTCCTGTTCTCACACACTGGCCTTTCCAGTGGTTCTCTCAGCTCCTGAAGCTTAACAGAAGCTGTTCCCTCTGCCTTGAAGGCCCTGTGCACAGCTGGATCTTCTTGTTATTCAGACTTATTTTAAATGCCGCACCTCTGGGAGGCCTTTCCAAAGCACTCAGTCTGAGACAGCCACTGGTCACCTTCTGGCACATCAAGAGGCAGCAGAGACACCTGTCAGTTGTGAAGACCCAGGCAAGTGGTAATAGAGAGAGAGAAAATGGAGACCTATTTTGGGTGTAGAATCAACTTTTTTTTTTTTTTTTTACTCAAACCTCCAATCTTTTTTTTTTTTGACTTTTAAATTTTTTTTATTGTACTTTAGATGAAGGTTTACAGAGCAAACAAGTTTCTCATTAAACAAGACCACATATAGTTTTGTGACATTGGTTGCCAACCCCATGACATGTCAACACTCTCCCCTTCTTGATCTAGGGTTCTGCATTACCAGTTTTCCTGTCCCCTCTCGCCTTCTCGTCCTTGTCCCTGGGCTGGTGTGCCCATTTAGTCTTGCTTTGTTTTATGGATCTGTCTAATCTTTGGCTGAAGGGTAAACCTCAGGAGTGACTTCATTACTGAGCTAAACGGTGTCCAGGGACCATACTCTCGGGGTTTCTCTAGTCTCTGTCAGGCCGGTAAGTCTGGTCTTTTTTTATAAGTTAGAATTTTGTTCTACATTTTTCTCCAGTTCTATCTGGGACCCTCTACTGTGATCCCTGTCAGAGCAGTTGGTGGTGGTAGCTGGGCACCATCTAGTTGTGCTGGACTCAGTCTGGTGGAGGCTGTAGTACTTGTGGTCCATTAGTCCTTTGGACTAATCTTTTCCTTGTGTCTTTGGTTTTCTTCTTTCTCCCTTACTCCAGATGGGGTGAGACCAGTGGAATATCTTAGATGGCTGCTCACAGCTTTTAAGACCCCAGATGCTACTCACCAAAGAAGAATGTAGAACATTTTCTTCATAAACTATGTTATGCCAATTGAGCTAGATGTTCCCTGAGACCATGGTCCCTAGAGGCCTCAGCCCTGTAACTTCGCCCCTCAGGGAGTTTGGATGTGTCTATGGAGCTTCCATGACCGTGCATTGGACAAGTTGTGCTGGCTTCCCCAGTACTGTATACTGTCTTACCCTTCACCGACGTTACCACTTATCTGTTGTCTATTTAGTGTCCTTCCCTTCCACTAACCCCCTCCCTCGTAACCATCAAAGATTGTTTTTTTTTTTTTGTGTGTGTAACCCTTTCCATGAGTTTTCATAGTAGTGGTCTCATACAATATTTGTCCTTTTGTGATGGACTTATTTCACTCTGCATAATGCCCTCCAGATTCATCCAGAATCAACAGAAGTTTTGTGGAGGGTGAGGGAGAGAGAGAAATCAGGGCTGACTTTCAAGTTTCTAGATAAATGGTGGTGCCATTTAGTAAGATATGGAGTGACGAGTTCAGTTTTAAAGATGATGACTCTGAGATGCTTGTATGACATCTAAGTAGATATGTTTAAAAAAAAAAGGTCTACAAGTTTAGAAAGTCAGGGCTGTAAATGTAAATTTGGAAGTAAAAAGCATTCTTGTGGCATTTATACCAGCGGAAAATGATAAGATCACCTAAGGAAAAAATATAGAGAGAGAGAAAAGAAAAGAAATGCATTTCAGTGAACACCCACATTGGGAGACTGGGTAGAAGAAAAAGAGACAGAGCTGGCAAGAAAACCAGTAAGTATTCTGCCATATGAAGTGAAAGAGAGAATGTTTCAAAAGAAGGTACAGCCAGCTATGCTGAATGCTGCTGAAAAGTTGGATATGCTGAGAATAATTCCACTAGATGTGGCATTTCAGAGAGTATTGGTGATCTTGAGCAAAGCAGTTTTACTACAGTGATGTGTTAAGTCACATTGGAGAGGGACATTAAGTTTGAACAAAGACTTCTATTTCCTGGATTGTGAAAAACAAGATTCCTTAAATGATACTTCTGTTGAACAAAACAATATATAAAAGATAAAATATTTAAAAAATCAAATTAAATATATGACTAAGATTACAAGAAATAAGGAATCCACAAAGACCAAAAATGAACAGTCCTAACAGTCCTCTAACCCATGAAGAAGTCGAATCATCTGCTAAAATTTTTTCTATTAAGTAAATACCAGGCTCAGAAGGTTTTATAGAAAAGTTCCTCACAAACCTTCAAGGAAAAGATAGGTCTAATGTTACACAAACTCACTTCCTAACTCACTTTGTTAGGTAGCACAGTCTTGCCACCCAAACCAGTCAAGAATACAAAAAAGAAAGACGGAGAGACAAAGAGAGAAAGAAAGAATGAAAGAAAGCAAAAGAAAAGTTATAGGTGCGACTCATGAACACAGATGCAAAAAGGGTAAAAAAGCTTATATACACACACACATATATACATACACATACATATACACATACACATATACACAATATATACACACATATATACATATATACACGCACATACACACATATATACATGCATATAAATACACACATATATAAACACACATACATATGTATAGTTTACATATAAACACATGAAATCAATGCATGTAAAAAAGATAATATATCCTGATCATGTTGGATTTATTCTAAGACCCACAAATTTGGTTGGTTCAACAACAGAAGATGTATTAATGTAACTCATAAGACTGTTTTATTAAAGAAGAAAAAATAAACTAAAAAAACAAACTCTTTAGCAAGATTCAACGTTCCTTTGAGAGTAAAAACAAACTAGGAATGGAAGGAAACATCTTTAATCTGAAAAAGGGAATCTACCAAAAAGCAAAAAAACAAAACAAGACAAAATAAACTCCTCTAAAATAAACAAAAAGGTAAAGCAAATACCATACTTAATGGTGAAATGTTAAACATAATCCCTTTGTGATCACAAACAGGATAATGGTGATAGCTATCACAATTTCTTTTTGGTACTGGTGGTCTGAGTTCCATAAAAGACAAGAAAATGATATAAAATTGGAAAGGAGAAACAAGAAGCTCACTATTCATAGATAACATGATTGTCTATGTAGAAAACCCAAAAGTGTCTACAAATAATTTATTAGTTAGGTACAAAATCAATACTCGAGTGTCAACTGCATTTCTGGACATCAGCCATGAACAGAAAATGTAATTTTAAAAAAGATACCATTTTAATAGCATAAAAACATAAGGCACCTAGAAATAAATTCAACAAATGAAGTGCCAGTCTTTTAGGGAGAAAACTACAAAACTATATTAACAAATACTAAAGGAGAACCTAAATAAATGTGAAGAACTATAGCATGTTGAAGGATAACAAGACTCAGTATCATAAAGATGCTTTTTCTTACCTAATCTATGAATTTGATGTAATTTCAGTAAAAATCCTGGCATATCAATTGGTCAGTCAATTTATTTATCTATTTAGTGAAACTTGAGAAGCTCATTCTCGAATTTATATGGAAGACTTCAGATTAAAAAATAACCAAAATATTCATACAGGAGAGAAATGAGGTGGGGGACTTGTCTTACCAAATATCAAGCTGTACTATAAAGTTCATAATTAATACATAAGCTGTTAATGCAGGGATAAATAAACTGACCAATACAACAGGACAGAGAGCGCAGAAGTAGTCTACACACGTTGGTAAACCTGACGGATGACTGAACTGAACTGCCGATCAGTATTCAATCAATGTGTTGATGGGATAAACAGCTATCCATATTAAAAATAACAGGACCCCTATATCAGAGAAAACAAACCCACAGTCTTGCAGTCAATTCCCACTCACACTGACCCTACAGGACAGAGTAGAGCTGTGCCATAGCGTTTTCTAGGCTGTAATCTTTATGGAAGCAGACAGCCACATCTTTCTCCCTTGGAGTGGCTGGTGGGTTGGAACCACCAACCTTTTGGTTCGCAGTCGAGCGCTTTAGCCACTGCGCCACCAGGACTCTTCTTGGACCACTACAGCGCACCATACGTAAAAAATCAATTCCAGATGGGTTAAAGATTTAAATGTGAAAGACAAAACTATAAACACTTATAGAAGACAATATAGGAGAACATGCGTATGACCTTGGATTAGGGAACGATGTCTAAAATAGGGCATAAAAAGTACAAAACATAAAGGAAGGGATTAATAAATTTGAATACATGAAAATTAAGATCTGAGAGAACATACCTGCAACACATAACTGACAAAGAATTAGTAAAAGGTAACCCAATAGAAAAATGCCTTAAAAACTTGAGTAGGTACATCACAGATGAAGAAATACCTACCAATGACCAACACTCAACCTCGTTAGCAACCTTGGAAATGCTGATGCAAGCCAAGATCAGACACCATTTTACAGTCACTGTGCTGTGCTGCTGGGACAGAGTGTCAGTGTTACGGTAAAGAGTCCATTCTGAATCCAATGTCATGGAGTAATCCAAATGACTTTTCCATGAGTCATTATTAAAGACTGAGGAGAGTGTAACTTATTTGGTAACATTAAAGACACCAACCAAAACAGGCAATGTTTTGTATAAATAGTTCTTTTGTTTTTAGTGTAGAGATTGTTATTTTCCAACTTGACTTTGGCAAAATGATTTGTCTCCTTAATGTATTATGAAGAGAGTGGGTGTGGTGTGCAGCCATGAGGTAGTAATGCTTGTGGTGAGGGCGGCAGCAGAAAGTCACTGAAGTGGATGTGAACTAACAAGATGATGCCTTGGCCTGGAGAGAATGTTACAGAAGAGAAAATCAAGTAGAGGGCTGTCACTATACTGTATTTTTATGCAAATAACGTGTGCCTTCTAACTTTGTTTGCCAACTGCTCCCTCCCCCGTGCAAGGTATTTTTGTAAATGCGCTATGCTAATTTTTTACAGCAACATGTAAAAAAAATTTTGTATAGTGGTGCTTATGAAAATACATGTCAGGGGAGGGGTGAGGGAACAGTTGGCAAACAAACATAGAAAGCATGCATATCTGTGTAAAAATACGGTAGTTAACTTTCCCATGAAACCTTCCCAGATTGTTGTTATTTTATAATTAATTTTATCTTGTTGTTGTTGAGAATATACACAGCAGAACATACACCAATTCAAAGGTTTCTACATGTACAATTCAGTGACAGCGATTACATTCTTTGAGTTGTGCAACCATTCTCACCCTCCATTTCTGAGCTGTTCCTCCCCCATTAACATAAATTCACTGCCCCCTAAGGTTCCCATCTAATCTCTCGAGTTGCTGTTGTCAATTTGATCTCATATAGATAGATCTTAAAAGAGCACAATGCTCAAGGCAGACATTCTTTACTAGTTAAGCTAAACTTATTGTTTGGTTTCAAGAAGACTTTAGGGGATATTTTTGGTTTAAGGTTTAAAGATTATCTCAGTGCAATAGTTTCAGGGGTTCATACAGCTTCCATGGCTCCAGAAAGGCTAGATTCCATGAGAATTTTAAATTCTGTTCTGCATTTTCTCCCTTTTGATCAGGATTCTTCTATAGAATCTCTGATCAAAATGTTCAGTAATGGCAGCCGGGCACCATCCAGTTCTTCTGGTCTCCAGGCAAAGGAGGCAGTTGTTCATGAGGGCAATTAGCCACACATTCCATATCCTCCTCCTATTCCTGACTCTCCTTCTTCCTCTGTGGCTCCAGGCAAGTAGAGAACAATTGTTGTGCCTTGGATGGCCACCTACAACCTTTTAAGACCTCAGGCACTATGCTACAAACTAAGAGGGAAAACAGGCATTAAACACATTAGGTCAATTAACTGGGATGTCTCAAGATACCATGACACTAAAATTCCAAATCAAAAAACCAAATCCCATGAGATGTCTGGTTGTACATAAGCAGCCTCAGCAGCTACTCTTTTTGTTTTTGGTGAATATATCTATCACACAACTTTTCCAATTCAACTTTTTACACATGTACAATTTATTGACAGCAATTCCTAGATGATTTTAATAGTATTTTCTGTCCCACAGAGACCTTAGGGAAATAGTCCAACCCAACCTCTGCTAAAAGCATCTACAGACACTGACAGCAATTGAAGGTGACCACTAGCCGCTTCCTCCTTGCCTGCTGTGTGCAGTCAATAAGGTAGGATTAGTGTGTCTTCTCCAGCTGAATGTCACTGACCCATGGGGGAAGAATAGAACACGCAAGTAAGCAAATCACATATACTTACAGTTATGAATAACAGAACATGTCCCAGAGAAATGTAAAATATCTCATCTATATGTATTTTAAAAGACGAGAAACAAAACTGTATTTATTAAGTATAATAAATACAACACAGACTTTAGTTACGTGTGTGGACAGTTAAGGAAGAGAAGTGGAGGCTGGGAGAGAAACAGGAATAGAAAGAGAGAGAGGATGGGGAGGCATGTGTGACATGAGATGTGCAAAAACCAAAAAACCAGGAAGGCGGAATATAAAGAAAAAGAGGAGGATGGGATACAGGAGAGGGAAAATAAACCGGATGGAAGAGAGTGATTTCTAGGACTTTTTGTTAAACAAAAAACAAAAAATGCAGAAGTGTATCTACAGCACACTGCTTTTTGTAAGAAGGAGGGAGGAATAACAAAGTATACATATATCTGATTACTTTTTACAAAAAGAAACACAGGAAGGATAAATTAGAAACTAAAGAGATCAGCTACCTAGAGGGCTTGGATGGGAACAGGGTGGAAGGGATGTGAAAGCAGAGGCATTTCTTTGCGTATAACTTTTCTGTAGAGTACTGACTTTTGGAACCATGTTAATGGGTCCCGATCCCTCATCTTGGGACAGTGCCAGGTGACTGGGGCCCTGAATAGCCTGGTTATCACAGCTACAGCTCTCAGAAGCAAAGGCCACACAAACTTAATACTCCTCATCCAAGACTAATTAAAAAAACAACAAAACAAAATAAAACAAATACTAACAAACTCACTCAAAAATCTTTAATGTGCTATATTAAAAACTGAGATATTCCAAGAATTTTTATAAAGAGTCTTGGGTTAAAATTTGGAAACCCAATCATTCTTGAAAATTTCCCTCTTGTTTTTTCTCCTCCATAGAGAACAATACTAATCACGCTACAAAATAAAAAATGGTCACATCTTATTTCACACACACAAAAAGGCCATCTGCTTTCATCAAGCAATGTTTCTCTTTTATGGACCTTCAAGGTGCTGCTACTTACGCTATGTTTGCAGAAAAACAGACATTTTTTAAACACAGACTTTAAAAATCTACTCTCTAGCCCAAACCAATTTATGGAGGGTTTTTGTTTCTTCTTCCTTTTTTTTTGTTCGTGGTTAAAGGAGGGTTTGTAGTACTGTGCATCATTAGGCTCTGTTCTTGGAGCACATCATTTCCCTACGTGGATCACTTGGTTTCTGCCATGCTAATCTTCATTCAATTCTCAAATACTTGAGGAACCACATCCTTCTGTCTCTCGTCTTCACGAACGGTGTTCCCTCTACCTGGAACACCCCTACCCTTTTTCCCTTTTCATCTAGATAACCCTTACTTATTCTTTAACTCTCAGCTTGGAATTTACCTTCTCCAGAAATCCTCCCTTGAGCCTGTATGTCTGATTAGAGACCTTTCTATGAAATTCTACAGCGTGGAGTACTGAGGGTTCTTCTCTTAGGCTGGGATGTCTCTCATCTAGTCTTCACCATGTGAATTTTTTACTTCTGCAAAATTCAGCTCAAACACTACCCCCCTTCATGAAACCATCCCAAATCTCTGCAGATTATGTTTCTTTGAACACCTAACACAGCATTTATTTTACTCTACTTGTATAATAATTTTTTTTTTTTCCTGGCCCACTAGGTGATATTCTACAGAAGAGGCCAGCTGTATGTACTCCCACAGTCCTAAGTACACAGTGCAAACGGGCTGAGTGGACTGATGACATTAACCCAAGGGTGGCATCTGGCCTGAGGGTGAGAGCCTTGCTTATACAAGACAAGGCTAATCTAGGAGGGCTGCCTCCAGCGTGGTGGGTGTTTCCAAATGAGTGGACCACAGATTACAAGCAATATGAAATCCCACAAGCCAAAGACTGCTTCAGAAAAAGTGCTGTCCTAGCTATATAAAGTCATAAATAAAATAGTATATTATAAAAAATTTCTGGCAGTGATCTGGTAATAGATTTTGACTGAATTGATTACTCACTGACAGTACTCAACAAAGTCCTGCAAATGCATCAACTGTGTAATGAAGAGCTATTAAGTGTATTGATTTTCTGATTTCCATTGATAGCTAACAGGCCAAAGCTACACATCAATATTTGCGTTAGTAATGCCCAAGAGCTAACAATTTTGACAAATGAAAACCTCAAAAGTCTAAACAGTCCAAATTAATGGAAATTTGAAGGCCAAGCCTCAGAATCGAAATGAAATACCTAACAAATGAAACCAGTACACTTAGGAACTCAGTGAAGTCAGTGTGATAATTTCTTTCCTCTAAAAAACTTTACAGGTTTCCTTTATGCTAATGATGGGATAATGTCATACTAGGTATATTCTCTCCTTCCACAATCAAAATTTTGAATCTATATAGCCTCTCACTAACAGATGGATAAACTTTACAAAGTGCTTTTTATACAGTTAGTTCTGACAAAATCCTTGCGAGATTTTGGCACTGCTTTTTTCATTTTTACATGAAGAACTAAAGTTTAGGGAGGTTAGGTGATACGGCCAAGGTCAGCCAAGCAGTAAGTAGAAAGCCAGTATGTGAATATCGGTCATTCAATTAAAAAATAAAACAGCAAAGGACCGATTCATCCTTCAGTCCTAGCCACACTTTCTCATGGCATATTACCTCCCATCCCTTGTCTACAGCATTTTTATAGAATATATTTCATTTAGTAGTCTGCTTTTTTGACCCTACTTAACAAATCCTCTGGGAGGGGCCCTGCTGGCGCAGTGGTTAAAATGCTCAGCGGCTAAACAAAAGGTCGGCGGTTCGAACCCACCAGCCACTCTGCAGCAGAAAGATGTTGCAGTCTGCTTCCGTAAAGATTTCAGCCTTGGAAACCCTATGGGGCAGTTCTACTCTGTCCTACAGGGTTGCTGAGTCGACTCAATGGCAGTGGGTTTTTTGGTTAACAAATTCTCTTAATGCCACAAGACCTTCTCTGGGAAAGGGTGGTAAATTTTTAAAGGACCCAGGTATCTCAGTGAATGTTTTCATGGGTCCTGTACGTACCCTTTTAGTATTTCCAAGGTCTATTCCAGTGGTTCTCAAAGTATCAGCTGAGAACTTGTAAGAAAGGCAATTAATTATCAGTTCCTATCCCAGGTCTACTGAAACTCTGGGAGTGGGGCTCAGCAACCAACCTCTAGGTGACTTTAAAGCACACAAAGCTGGAGAAGCCCTGGCCTGCCCTGTTCACACAGAAACCTCGTCCCCTAGGATGTGAACACAAACACGTAACATCAGAGTTGGTTCTTATGCACAGGAAGGATAACTATTCCTAAGGTAAATACTAAGTACCAAATGTATCTCCAGATAGATACTACCAGGAATGTAACACGAATAGTTACTACCCAGGGCAAAGAAGTGAGGCAAGCGGAGTCCATGGGCACAAATAGCACAAAACAACAGATATTTCCCACATAAGGTTTCTTTTATGTATCTGCTTGTCTGTATAACATAACACAACGCGTGTGTGTGCTTATCTACGTATATGTATATGTATAGTTATACTCTGGTATTAGAATTACTTTCTTATGATGCTGATTTCAGTCCGGGGTTGGCAAATTTTTTCCATTTCAGGCTCTGCAGGCCACAGAGTCTCTGTGGTCACTACTCAACTCTGCTCTTGAAGTGCAAAAAGCAGTCATGACAATAGTAAACAAATGCGCCCGGCTGTGTTCCAGTAACACTTTACTTACAAAACCAGAAGGTGGGTTAGATTTGGCCCTTTGGCCATGGTTTGCTGACCTCTGATGTAAACTGTCCTTCACACACCCCCTTACCTGACCTTCCAGAGTGACTGAGAGCAAACAGTGGGTCCATAATCAGCAACCAAACTCTGCATGAATAATTCGCACTGGAGCTATTGCTTCATGTGAAGAAAATACACGCAATGTGATAAATCAGGATTGTGTGCATATCTCTGAAAGTATCCACAAAATTAAATTTTAAAGATAGAAGCTTTTTGAAGGGGAAAGATCATAAAAGTGCCCACCAATACCTAATAAGGTAATTGTACCTAATACACATTCACTAAATATCTGCAGACTTAATGACTAGTGGGCTTTGGGACAATGGAAATACTCCACCCTGTCTACTGCTGTTTAGGGCCAAGCCTTTTCGGGTACTGAGGCATAATATACAAAAAATCAAAGGTTTGGAGCACAGAAACCGAGTTTGAATCCTGGTTCTGGTACATTCTAGCTGTGTGACTAAGGAAAATTACTCAACTTTTCTGAGTCTCAGTTTCCTCATTTGCAAATGTAAAATGTAAGCAAACAAATAACCTCAGTGAGTTCTTGTGAGCATTAAGCTAAATGAGAGAACACAGATAAGACCTAGTGCTTGGCATTTAATAGGTTTCTTTGCCCTGACTGGGCCGCCTTGTTCTCTGGTTTGCTAAATATGCTCTGAGAACATAAAATATTCTAATTTTCCCCTAATTCCCTTCCAGATAAAAAGGAGACTATTATACTATTGAGATGATAAAATGGTTTAATGAATTGCACACTAAATGTTTTTAAAAACTTTTTTTTTTGCAATCCATCTCAGGTATGATTTTCATTCTTGTCTTAAATCTCTCTTAATATTCTTGACTTCTCTTGACATATAAAACAACTGTTTTCCTAGTTGGGCCCATGTAGGGAACATCTATTAAAAAAAAATAAAAAAGAGCTGTTTTTGAAGCAACTCTAAAAGGGAGGTGTGCAACAGAAACATTTCCCATGTTCTCTGCTCGGTCCCCTCTTTCTCTTCTCACTCCCCGGTGGAAAACAAACTACAAGTCCGAACCTCAAAACGGGAATGAAGGACTTGACTAAACACCGCTTCAAAGGCTTCCACCCTGGCTTGGGAGAAGGGCTGAGGACCTTGCCTCCCGCGCAATGATGCAACCTACTCCACAATTGCTTAGTTGTGAGCAGTGACCTACTGTTTCAACTCAGTGGGTGATGGTTAGGGCTTCTTGCTGCATTTGTTAAAAGGGATTTAATAAACCTCACTTTACTTCAATCTGTTTCTGAGACTCTGCTGAAAATAAAAGACACTACTGTAAACCCCCGGAGTCAGGTCAGGCAGGACTGAGCGGAGAAAATTAGTATACATACTAGATTACCTGTTGCTGTAGTCAGGATGCCCTGCAGAACCAGCTTCCCTGACAAACACCAGCTACTTTTCCGAACAAGATGACAGGGCCTCTTTCTCTTAACCGTCGTCTTGAAAGCGCTTTCCTCCCCTTGCCCTGAGTTTGCTTTTCCCCTATACCACAGCACATTTCTGCAAAGGCTGTGTGTCTGCATCTGAGTGTGTGTGACGGGAGATGTGAATGCTTAAGCTGTAAAGGAAGACAGCAATGAGACAGCTGAACTAGAGAAGATCTCTAAGACTCCTGACAGCTCTAACTTTGTATGACATAATTTTAATGGGAAAAGAGAGGAAACATAGTGGCACTTAGAAATAAAATGCTAACTTGGACAGGTATCTGAGAACAGAAGTCAGGATAAAGCCTCAATTAACCAGAACCTACTGGAACTTTGGAGGGGATAACAAGAGAACCTCCCCGCCCCTCAGCCTACTTCTAGAGTATATCCTAGAGCAGAACATATTTAGATCGATTTCCTACACCACCTGCAGCTACCCAGAGAGTATTCTGTAAGGAAAACCTAATAGGAGCTTTGGCCAGATTTGTTCAAAGCTGTCCGGTCTTAGAATGGGAGTACTGTTTGATCAAAAAATGTATTATGGCTTTAAAAACTGTCTTCGGTTATTACTGAACACTGATAGGAAAGGCTTATGTTAAGTAGATGCAATTTACAAGTTAAAAAAAATCTTCATAAACGAATGATACTGACATTTGAAAAACCCTCTTCAAAATATCATTAAAATATTTCCTTTATTTTCATATTCTACAAAGAAGACAAAAATCTCTGGATAAAAAATATTCTACTCAGAATTCCCCACCCATCCCTCCCACGAGGTGTCACGAAGTTGCTCACTGTGGTATGTTCTGGGATCATACGTGAAAATTGCACGGAAATACCTTCACTATCATTTAGGCATAGAATTCGATAATCAAAGATGACAATGCTTGTCCAATAATATTAAATTGTTATAAACTCAAAATGGCTAACTTAATCCGAAAGTTTCAAACTGAGGAACTGCCAATCGTTCAGGAACATAACATCTTAACAAGACCACTTACGGCAAAAGCCCTTACCATTCTTCACTCTGAGACGTAACGAGTCATACCTACTCAGGCAAATGAAAAAAGAAAAGAAAAAGAAGGACTCCCATGATCCTGGATAATTTTGGAATAGACAGAACTATCTGGCCAGGAATGCCAATTTGAGTTTGCATCTTTCCATAAATAGGACACTATATACAATTTCTACTGCAAAAGACCTCTTTCAAGTGTTGAAAAGCAAAGATGTCACTCTGAGGACTAAGGTACGCCTGACCCAAGCCATGGTGTTTTCAATCGCCTCATATGCATGCAAAAGCTGGACAATGAATAAGAAAGACCGAAGAAGAATTGATGCCTTTGAATTATGGTGTTGGTGAAGAATATTGAATATACCATGGACTGCCAGAAGAATGCACAAATCTGTCTTGGAAGAAGTACAGCTGGAATGCTCCTTGGAAGTGAGTAGGTGAGACTTCATCTCACATACTTTGGACATATTATCAGGAGGGCCCAGTTCCTGGAGAAGGACATCACGCTTGCTAAAGTAAAGGGTCAGTGAAAAAGAGGAAGACTCTCAAGGAGATGAGCTGACACAGTGGCTGCAACAATGGGCTCAAACATCGCAACAATTGTGAGGAGCGCGCAGGATCGGGCAGGGTTTCACTCTGCTGTACACACAGTTGCTCCAAGTCGGAATCCACCCAACAGCACTTAACAACGACAACAAACACACCGTTTCTGACAAGCAGGGACCTATATTAAGGACACTTCATTTTACATCTGCCAGGTTAAAAAGAAGTTTTCACTGAAAGTGCTACTGTGGCTGTTGTATTATTTTATTTCTGTTAGATCTCTTACTTTTGGCCTGTTTCCTAGGAGACAACCGGAAATGATATATCCATTATACAAACCACATAGCTGGGAAAACCATGAGAAAATTACCAGTTTCAGCTGACTAAAAAATAGGGTAGCTAAAGATAACTGAAAAGCAAAAGCTTCATATAATTTAATGTACTGAGCTCACTTAAGTATCAGAATAATAAATGGTAACCCAACTCCCCCTGCACATTATGAGAGGTTTGTCTTCAACTGCTAAAACTACACGTAGTGGGTTTGTTATATTGAGCAAGTACTCAGGGCTGCTGTTAATTGTTGTCCCATTAAGTTAGAACAGCAATGGGTTTAATCGCTGCACAATCTTCACGGTCTTAGCTGTACGTGTATAATATGAACACCAATCAAGATCACTCAGCAGGTCAGCAGATCAAGATCAGAGGCTGTCTGCATCTCCTGGGCTCCAAGCAGAAATTTCTCTCCATTCATCTACAGATCTACTACATGCAATCTCAACATTGCCCCATACCAAGAGTAAAAATACACATTATGGAGTCTAACGTCACTTTGCCTAAATTAAGGAGATACAAATAACAGCTATACCTTATTTGATAACTCATTCTTAATTTGCTTCTAAAAACTATGAAACACTATTACATAGAATGACTCCTTAAATGTACGAACAAAAGAACGACAGTTCGCAGCCTCACACATTGCTTTTGTTTCCTGCACAGGTGTCCTTCCTGCATCATTTTAAATAGGTAGGATCATTTAAAGAATTACATTAAATTTAATTTGTTTTTGCTATGCTTATTTTTTAACTGTTAAAGTAGTAAAGAAATAGATTTTCCAATAAGAACAAGACACTGCACTTCTGTTTCCACTGTGACCTGTTCAGTTACAGTTACCCAATAATTCCCCTTAGTTTTTTTTTTTTTTCAGGATAAAACAGATGATGTTCTTCAGGTTTTCTATGATAAGAAAAAACTCACTTTCATATACATCACATTAATATTCCCTAGTTGAGAAAGTCAACTACATTATCTTTCAGAAGGTTAGTAAGGTACCAATCCCATTTCCTGTTTTACTGCACTACTCATCCTATTTTTTTTAATCTATTAAAAATGATACTAAAAAGTGGTAATAGTTTATTTAATAGAAGATTAAAACATAATTTCTTTTTAAAGATGACTGGAGTGTGACTGTAGATTAATAACACAATTGACAATATTGTACATGAAATAAAAACATCCTTTTTTATCCTATACATCACACTAACTTCTAAAATAAATTAATTTGAAATACCTATCCATCTTCTATTTACTGGTTCATTTTTTCTTCATGCTTTAAAGTACTCTGGCATATCAGACCCACTATAGCTTATCTTTTATTGTTCTATACATCTTCCTAATTTGTTCCACATTCTTTTTCCTTATAAAATGTCAATAAAAAGATTATGCATACATATACAAAGATCACAGCTAATGCCAGATGTTGAGAGGGTCTCTGGAGCCTAGCGGTCCCACACCAGGTGGTGGAGCCGCCCTAATGAAGCAGCAGCTCGCGAAGGATACAAAGGGTGCACCTGGGGGGACCTGCTCTCATTTGGTTATTTATGAAAGTACACGAGACGGGTTGAGATCAAAGCAAAAATGGCATGAAGTCAAAGCATTCTCATCTATACAGCAGACTCTTCTACCAACAGTTTTTAAATTTCTCTTCAAAACTAAGACTGAAGAAAACAATCTTCCACGTACGCCTTAGTGACAAGATAACATTAAATTTATTTCCAACTCCTTTACCAAGTGGTGGAAATAAAAATAATCAACTTTTCTTTAAGTAGATTAAAATACAAATACAATTTCTTTAAACATATTAGGTTTCTTATATTGAAAGACTTAAAAACTGGAGTTCACATCGGTGCCATTACACCCAACTGCAGTCAATGGGCAACCATGAGCATGACCTTAGGCAATAACGAATGGACCTGAGAGCATTTTAACATATTTTCTTATCGCCAAGTGAAGCACTTTAAGTTATTACAGCGAGGCTGCATGACCTCATGCAATTGAATCATACTAGAGCCAACTAGGCTAATGTCTGATAGCAATTAGATAAAGGCAGGATGTTAACTTTTACTTTAAGAAGTGTTAAACAAAGGGGCTCATCTCCTGGCTTAACCTAGTTAGAAATGAGCTGCTCATTAAACAGCAGTGGTTAACATGGGAATGGCCTCTTTCACCTGTCAAAAACAAAATTAATTTTACTTAAAAAAATTATTAGGGACTTTTATTTCTATAATGGACACTTTGCTAGGGTTTCTAAAGCGTCTAATAACATCTTGGTATCTAACATCTAAGCAGCTCCTCTTTACCGTCTGAAATTTCCAGCATCTCAGCACTGGTGGAGAGACTTCCTCTCTGTCCGTCGTCGTCACGAGGAGCTGCTCGTCTCAGCTGAACACGGCGGGTCACAACAGAGAAATTAAATGATAAAACAGTACAATAAAGTAATGTGATACTGGTCTTAACACCATCTTGTATCAAATTTAAGATGTCATTGATTTTAGTACACACCTCTTTTATGTAAGAAAGAAAAAGTTGTCAATTAAACTATAGCACAATGCTTTCTTATCACTTAGAATTTTGTATACTTATTGAAAGAGGTCTTTTAGATTTACCAACTTTTAAAATGATGGATCATTCTCACACACATGTAACAAGACAACGGTTAAGAGAAGCAAATTGGCAAGGGCATTCCTGAAACTCCACGCTCAAAATCTGACTCTTTTGGATCTTTCAACTTAGGTTGTCAGTGTCCGTGTTTCTCCTCACAACAAGGTTCTTTTCACTATCAAGAGTATTTGTGAGGCAGCCTTTCTTAAAAGGGTGTTCCACTATTGTCTCTGGGGTTTTCTTCCGAGCTACTGACACCACCTATTCTGTAAGTTCTATGCAGGTACTTTCTTGATTTTATCAGGTGAGTGGAAGGTTTCCAGACCACAACCTGGGCTCATATTCCTTCCTCCAGTGGTCCTTAAATGTTTTCTTGACCACCAGCTGAAGGCTTAAGGTTAACCCTACATGCTATGGAAGTAACAGCCAAGCCTGTCAATGCAGAGATAATAACATCAGAGTCCCAACCGCTGTCTGGCTGACAGTGATTTTAAGATGGCATTAACTGTAAGACATATCCTGCTTTCAGAGATGTTAAAAATATGGAAAAAAAAAGTGTGCTTTAATATCAAAGAAATATGCTTTGCTAGTTTTCAGGGATACATAGATACTTTGAAAATCCTGGCATTTTTAAACAATATACAATTGAATGTTTAAATAAGCAATGACTGGCTAAAACAAGAAAGAGTGTGATTAAATATGAACACATGACTACATATCCATCCTTGTAACATGTAGTAAATCATGTTTCTAACTGGCTGTTCCCAAATGCTTGTCTGTGCAGCACCGCTGGTTGAAAATCAGAGTCACCTGAGAAATTTTAAGAACATATATAGTATAGGCTCTTGGGCTGACTCCTTTAAAATTCTGAAGAATTCAAGGTGGTTTGGAATCTAAATAGCTTTCAAACCACCCTCCAGTGATTCTGATCGATGCCAGGTTTGGGAAGCGCTGGTTTCATTTACAGTGTGTGGCTCTGGAAGTCAAGATGGTGGGCTAATGGTGGTGTGGGCTAGTTAGCTGTAACAGTAAAGGGAGCTCTGGATGTGAAGTCAGGACAAGAATTTTCAAGTTCCAGCTCTGCTACTTACTAGTTGTATGACCTTGAGTAAGTCACTTGTCCAGCTTCCTTATTTATAAAATGAGAATAGGACATAACTCACAGGATTGCTGTGGAGCTGAAATTAGGCAACCTACCCTTAGGTACGAGCACTGGGAAAGGCCCATGATATGAACTCAAAAAGTGTGCTCTCACCACCCCCTCTACCTGTGTGTTTACTCCAGGCTGTTCATGCTGACAGATTTGAAAAATGTAAGCAATTTCCTCAATGCATTCCCCAATTCTCTCAGCTGCAAGTAATCTCTCTTCTCACAGTCTACCTGTATCTCTTTACTGGAGCTGATTTCTACTTTGTTTTATATTTATTTATGCACGTGACATATCTTCTCTAATAGGCTGCACACTTTTTTTTTTTTTTTTTTTTACAAGAACCTTGCCTAATTTATCTTCAGAGCGTTTAACACGGTGCCTGGAACAGATACGGGGTTTTCTAACGGAAGGATGTGAACGAAACAGCAGTGATCAGTTTCCATACTGACCTCTCCCTTTAAAGAACCATTAACTGTGAGAGGTCACCGCTGCTCAGTCAACACTAAAGTCAGGTAAGGGACACCAGAATGTGATTCATCAATTAGCCACTGGATCAACTAACAGTTGGAGGATGGCAGAGTGAAGGACATTTAAAGAGTGAGACACAGTAAAACCTGCGAAAACCGGAATCTGTGGGCAGTGGAGACCTGTGAGAGAAGGAAAACCCAACTATTTCCCACCAATAGAGTGCAACAGAAACGTGGTAAGGCTGCACCCTGTCAAAGGTGGAAAACCTGCAAGACCCAGAAAGTCAAGGCAGGGCCCTTGAGCTCCGGCTCTCACGGGTTTCGCTGTATTTGCGTTTTCTCAGTCTGAAAATGTCTGCAGTGATTCTGGAGAAGGGATGAGGATGTGACACAGAGCTGCCAAATACCTCGAGAAATAACAGTATGACTGCTACACAGTTAAGTAAATACATATGATGAAACAAAAATTAGTTTTTTCTTTGATGCTTATAAATAAGTCCTTAAGATCATGTCCTGACTAAATTCTTGTAAGTACTATAATGGTATCTTACATACATGTGAAATAACATAGGTAGAAAGTTCTTTTTTCATTAAAGTTACAATTTTTTTTCTGTAATTTTTATCATTTTTGGGGAAATTATTTAAACAGAAACTTTTAAGTCAGTGAAAATCACTTACAATCATCTAATTTATAAGTCAACCTGTATTTTAAAAAATCTCCCAAATGACTAAAAACGATCCACAAATCTTTGTAAAAATAACTTTGAGGCAGTAAACTGATAAACTGAGACGGTAAGGAGAAAGAAGCCAGACAGTTACTGTTAAATGTGGGAGAAAATAAAAACCACAACAATTCAGAGAGCAAACGCTGATGAATTAAGTCAAAGAGAGATTCCTGAATGGAAAATGAGATCTAATTCTAGCCACATGGGTATTCAATTCATGGGAAAAACTGTGATCAGAGGCAGAATTCTGGTGTTATACAAAGCCTTGGGGCTTGCTCAGAGAATCGATGCTATTAATGACCTTACTGTATTTATATTACTATATCATATGTGTAAGATTTAAAAGGATAGAACCAGAACTAAGCTCGGCTTTATGTACACAGTAAAATATTTGCTTTTAGCACATTGTTTCAAAGGGATTGAAATATTTTATATATTTTTTAGAAATGAAAATATTTGCATATTACAAACATGGAATTATTTTGACAATTCACTAAAAGTACTATCTACAACTAACTTCAGGTAACGACTGAAGCCTATCCATGTAGGCTTCTGAGTTAAACAAGATCCATGAAACAGTCTACAATCTTCATTCTTAGACTGTTGTTGGCTGCCGCTGAGCTGATTTCAACTCATGGTGGCCCCAGGCGTTACAGAGTAGAACTGCTCCATACAGTTTTCTTGGTTACGATCTTTACGGAAGCAGATCTCCAGAGCGGGTTCGAACCGCCAACCTTTATGTTCATAGTTGAGTACAAACTGTTCATACCACACAGGAACCTCCATTCTTATGGCACAAGGGGGAAAACAATCAGAATCTTCCTGAATCACAAAGATAAAGGTATGATACCATGGACTGCTAATGAGTGAATACTGGGGAACTGAAATGAAATGTGGGGTCTGCAGATTTAGGATCAGGTTACATTTGCACAACATTTTAGTAGACTACTTAGCTTTCAAATAATAGATTAAGAAAAACTGCCACAGAGAATTTACATCTCCTATTAGCCCTGGTGGCGCAGTGGTTAAGAGCTCAGCTGCTAAACAAAAGGTTGGTAGTTCGAATCCACCAGCTGCTCCTTGGAA
>NW_004443998.1:2080607-2093344 GCF_000243295.1 Trichechus manatus latirostris
CAGTGGTTAAGAGCTCAGCTGCTAAACAAAAGGTTGGTAGTTCGAATCCACCAGCTGCTCCTTGGAAACCCTATGGGGCAGTTCTACTCTGTCCTGTAGGGTCGCTATGAGTCGGAATTGACTGTGTGGCAACGGGTTTGGTTTTTGGTTTTATTTTATGTCCTAGCAAAACACATTTGCTTCCTTTAACTGGAAAAGCTAAAACTAGAATTGTTCTGCTTTACATAAGTAAGAATTATGTAAAATATTTAGTCAAGTTACTGACGAACTTTCTCTTCATTCTTAGGTTTAAAGCTACCCACAGTTTGTGTCTATTATTTATTGATCCTCCTATTTACAGCTAGTAATTAGTGACTTCTATGAAACGATATCAATTATTTCCAAAAATTGCTCAAAGAATTTTAAATCATTTTGGAATCAAGAGTTGAGCATTTGATTTAAAAAATTCTACATTTAAAAAGCACAGAAATATATTGCTGCCAGAGAGAACTGCCTGAAGAGATTAGAATGTATATATTTTTAAAACTCGTATGCACAGATTAATCATAATTTTCTTACATAACAGGTTATTCATTTTTATATTTTGCAGACCTGCAAATCTGAACGACAGTATATGTGGATTTCACTCCATGTCTGAACATCCTATATACCAACGGTTTACTTATTTTCATTTAAAACTGAGAGTGAAATTCTCTTAATAACCGATAACATTTTGCTTGTTTGTGCTCGCTCACTCTTTCTGCCCACGTGGGCCTCACTTCTAAGCCCATTCAAAACAACGTTTTCCAAGCATGTGCCCCATGACTTGTTCATATAAATGGAGCAAATTGAACTGTCTCCACATATATCCTCTCACATTTGTAGCCCTGATTTCTCTCTCTAACACGTGGCCAAGACACCGCATTATCTGCCTGCAGAGGCTGACCTCAGGATATTAGATTCTGCCACATAGCTCTCTTGTACTAAACCGAGGGGAAACACTTAATCACCCCTGCCTTTTCAGGAAAAAAACAACTTTAAATTTGCCATGATGAAAAATCAATAAACCAGTAATTGCTTGGCTTATCATTGCATGGAGGGACAAATTGGGAAGCGAAGCTTAGCGTCCACACAGATTTCAGCGAGACGCGTGGAATTTCAGGGTCACTACGCTAGAAAAGGAAAAGGTCTCAGAGTGATAATTAAATCTACTCTTGCTGATTTTCTGCCAAATTTATTTCCCAAGAGTATATAAAAATGTTTCATTGCTTACTAGTCAGGCATAACTAATCAAATCAACATTACACCAACATATACAGGAAACAAAAAATGCAAATTCACGGCTGTAAGCATCAGAATAATATATTCTTGAGAACGAATATTAATGTAAAGATACTTTCAAAATGAAAAGAACTTATTTCTGTCTTTTTAAAGATTAAAATTTTATTTCTTTTCTATGCAAACACCCAAAACATTTTTATTTCATCAGCCAATACAACATTTGTAATTACTTCATAACCTTTCCTTCAGCTCTAAACTGTAAATGTTTTCAAGTAAGCAGCAATATTGAAAAATAAATCTCAAACTATCAAACATGAAATGTTTTTCATTTCCAGGATGATCCTTCTAGCTCATTTTATTCGGGTATTAACTCTGTGTGTTTTGCTAATGCAAATATATTCTATCACATACAAATCAGTCCATTGTTCCTATATATTTCCATCACATTGAATATGAATTACCAGACCTGTTGTCTAAAGTAAGCTTTACAAGTAGACACAGAAGATCTACTGTCTCTGAAATAAAATGAGAAATACAGATCATCCTTACTACAAGGCAAACACATACCAACTGAAAATATTACAGGAAATATCTCGTGATTTAAAAAAAATATTACCACTAATAGACCTAATTTAATGCAGCAAATTAGCATAGTTCCAACGGAAGTGCAAATGTAATCAAACTCAAACATTCACATGGAGAGGAGGAGGAAGGATAAAGCTTTTCCTTTTCCTTTTGTTAAAAAAATGATTTCTTATGTGTGTCCTTCAACTGGCTACTGGGACTATGATAATTAAAACATTTAAAACGGCACAAGCCCCCCCTCCCCCGTCTCTAATCTGAAGCCCAGGTCAGCTGTCTGTAGATTCTAATTTGTCTTCCATTTGTATTCATGACAAGAAAATACTGAATATTTAACAGCAAACCAGCAGGAGGGGGCACTATGGGCTTAGAGGTTAAATAATTTGATTTCTGTGCAGATTACATGTAACATCCAACATCTAATCTCACACCTGATTTAGCAATACAATTACAATAAATATAATGTGAGGACACCATAAGTAAAAAGTGGAAAAATAAGAACTTTTTTCCTATGGGTTGAGCGACAACAATTCTATTTAAAGTATTAAATTTGTTTACTATACTTCTAAGGCCTAACTTTTCAATAACAAAGGTGAAAATGACTTTACAAAGCATGATAGTTGATGAGGAAAGTATGTAATGTCTAGCTTCCTTTTACGGATAGGAAAACTCCATTGCACTTTAGTTCACTAACACAGTGAGATCTGCAAATGGAACACAGGGATGTGGAGGGGACTTTTCTGGTTCATTCTCTTGCCTTCGGAAAGGACCATATTGAAACAGAAGCTTTGCTTTGATCTAAGATAAACTTCCATCTGTTGAAAAAGCCAAAAGCTGTTTTAAATCTGAGTGTTTCTTAATGCTAGGTAACAGAAGAACCACTAAAAGGAAAACCAGAAATGGGAAAAATCGTTTTGTTATAATCTCATGGATTTGATCACAAATGTTATGAAACAAAAACTGGAGAATAATGTTTGCTAGATTAAGACTTGTTACGAAGGTAAGATATAAAGATTACTGGATTTATTTCATATTAAAAATGCAGAAATGCAAATACACTTTGGTTTTATAATTATCAATCTTTTATTATTTTCATTTACTTTTAGGATAAGACCCTCAGCAACTGTATCGATCCATCAGTTTTCTCCTCTGCTGAGTGGTAACTATCTCTTGGTAAATGTAAATTTTATCGCACCAACTTGCTAACTCACTACTGACACAGAATTTAATGATTTTAATAAAACTGAGGACAAAAACAAAGACAAGCACATTTGGACTGTGAATAGAAAATGTAACACTAAAAGATTTTATTCAGCTTCCTTTCTAGATTGATAGGATCTCACACCACATTTTAAAAATGAACTATCTGAGTTTTTAAACTCCTTGGGGTGTGGTCATCCTCCATCTCTAACTAGCACACCGGCTGCACAATTACGTTGTGTCAGGCCCTGGGCTGGCCACTGGACATGCCAAAGTCAGCACACATTCCAGTGGCGTGCACGTATTAATACCGTTATTTAAATTATAAAAGCCAGGGAAAGGAGCAAAGAAAGAAACAATGAAGGGCACCTTCCAGAAGTTTTCAACCTCTGTTTGTACACAGGTTCACTTTAAAATTATCCCACTGCCTTTTCACCCCCTCTTGCTTGATTCCTGTCTTTCTGTAGGGCATCACACAGCAGATCCGCAGGCTTCGTGACACCACCTCTTTCAGCAGCTGTGGTGACATCAAAGCAGCTGACGTGGCAATGGTAAAAGCACAGCTGCAACGCTGTTGATCAAACGGAACTCCAAACTCACAGACCCTTCCCAATCATGAGATTTAGTTTTCATTCTTTGGTGTGATTTGTGTAATTTATCAATTTGTAACTCTGTTTTCCAACTGTGAGAAGAGAGGACTGGACTGGAAAATCACTACGTGTTCACTGAGCATGTTTTTAATACGTGCCCCCGATTTGTCTTCTAGTGCTCTGCTAGTGAACAGAACAGGGCAGGGTGACCTGGCAGTACAGAGCAGGACCCCGACTCTACTTGATGGGGTTGCGGAGTGGTGGCAACCAGTCAGAGAGTTTTACCTGATACCTAACATGACTAAGATATACATTAAACGAACAGCAATCTGTGATGATGAAGGAAATGGGGAAAAAGTTTCCCTGGGGCTGAGTCAGAGGACAATACACGCAGCACTACTTCCTAGTAATGCACAAGCCAGTAATCCATAAGCAGACTACGATGTTTATAATTCAGGATAAGGCTCAAGCATCTCCTTCCTCAAAAAGCAGGGTACTTCTCTGCTTCTTAGGCCTCTTTTAAGAGCTCAGAGCTGTACTTCCTTCTGAATTTTTGTTTGAAAGTCTTAATTCTGTTGTTTTAGATTTAAATTAGCAATTTCAAACATCTCTGTTCCCTTTCCTCAGAGATTCACTGTGTTCCTACACAAACATATCTGTGATGCTTTGCTCTAGAACGCAGTGATTTCTGTTTTTGAGTATGCAGATGACAGCACTCCTGGATAGTCACTTCATGATAATGAATTAAACCATGTTTAAAGGTATACTGATAATAGTCTGTAATCATTCACAAACTTTAAATATAAGCTAAAACAGATTAGAAAATTGCACAAGAAATTTAAGTGGAAACAGAATTAAAGTGGCATTCTTCCAGAAAGAAAACAAAAATACATATGAATTTATGGTTTTTGTGATATTCACTTTCAAAGTAAAATAGTTCACAGATCAATCCAAGTAAAATGCACAAACTGAATATGCTTTCAGCACACTGCAGTTTGCTCAAATGTCAGTTACTAATAAGTGGACTATGAGGTTCATAATTTGCCTAATTTACATCTAAGATACTATAATATAAAAATGAGAAAACAAAACAATTTTCTCACTCAGAGGGCTCTCAAACCCTATATAAAAGTTTTTCTTCAAATATCTACATAGGTTTTTCAATATACAAAAGGAAAATATAACAATATCATTCTGACTTTAAATACATTAAATTCTAGATTAATTAAGTGACTGGATAAAGACTAATAAGTCTAGAAAAACACTAAAAACATTTTCAAAATGTAAAATTGGTTGAGATTTTGAATTTTAAGACTTCATTCTTTTGAAAGAAATCCGAAATAATTTGTGTTAATTTATGAGGTATTACGGTCCTTCCAAAATAACTGACTCGAAAACTTCTAAAATACCACAGATTTCTTTAAATTATAGCTAGAATTTTACTACATTCAGATATATTAACAGATTAAAAAACAAACTCATTGGTGTCAAGAAGATTCCAACTCACAGGGACCCTACAGGACAGAGAAGAACTGCCCCCATAGGGTTTCCAAGGAGCGCCTGGTGGATTTGAACTGCTGACCTTTTGGTTAGCAGCCATTGCTCTTAACCACTGCACCACCAGGGCTCCACATTAACAGATGGGGAACTCTAATTCTTAGGGGGAAAAAGCCCTCATTCCCTATTGTAGATTTCTAGGCCTTCCCTCCCCCTGCAGTTTTGCTGCTAGAAGTTGGTCCTGTGTCTAAAGGTGAACACCCTGAGCAAATGCTGTGAAAGGTGAGCTTGAAGCTGCTGAAAGGTTACCCTTGACTTTTGCTAACGAAAACATTCTTGTGAACAAAAACACTGAAAGCTTGAAAGCAAGATGTGTAATTTAAAAAATGAAGAGAAAATGGGGGTAATCAAAATTTCAGGAATAGTATTTGATACCTACTGGCTCAAAGTCTGCTAGTAACAAGGGAGTGTTGGATCAGTGATGGACCAGTTAAACGAGCCATTTGAGAGCTGGATTACAAAGATGACTGTCCAACAAGTCTGTGCTGTCTATCACAAAGCAGGACAGGTAAAAGGATCATTAGTTCAGTGTAGACACATCGTTAAGGGGAAAACATTACCATAAAATATTAGGTAGGAGTGATTACTCTCAGTCAGGTACTGTGAGGTACTAAGAATACAAAGTACAAAAGACACAGTTTCTGCATTCACGGTCCAGTTGAAGAGATGAGACTTAAAACAATAGGACTGATGTTAAATAAACAAACTGGAATATGAGGGCTTTCCCTCAAACATCACGTATTCCAATGATGCAGACACTGTTTTAACACGTGGGTTTTCTGAGCCTGTCACATACTTGACAATGTGGTTTTCACAGCTTTGCACACAATTTTTTGAATAAGTGTCATCAAATACTAGATCCTTGGAGGGCAGAACATATTTCTGCCAGCACTGTTAGATACTGGAGTCTTATCTGTGGGGTATCAAGCTTGGTATAACCGTTTTTAGTAAACAAAACCAAAACAAAATTGGGTGAGGCTATCAAGCCACAAACCTGAGTTCACTGTATGCCTTGAAAACGGACGCCACTGAAGGAGACAACAATAACTTGGATGCATTAAGGCCAAGCTTATTGGCAAAAAATAAATATAACACTATCTCATTTATTAATTACAAAATAAATAGTATGGCGGAGTCCCTGGGGGGAGCAAACAGCTAAGTGCTGGACTACTCGCGGAAAGGTTAGCAATTCGAATCCAGCCAGAGGCAACTCAGAAGACAGGCCTGTTTGTGAAAGAAACATCCCAGCCTTGAAAACCCTGTGAAGCAGTTCTACTCTGCACACATGGGGGCCGTTAGTCGGAGCTAACTCAACAGCAACCAGCAACAACATGTCCCAGAGCGATGGTTCCCAAATGCCAAGCTAAGGTTTGGTGCTGGCTGGGTGAATGACAATCATTGGGCTTGTCCTGACTTTCAGTCTCAGATGAGGCCTGAGATTCCACACACTGTATTTAAAAAGCTGTCAGGGATGTTCTGATGACTGCACCCACAAGCCAACTGCTTGTTTTCTTTGTTGGATGCAATCTCATTATTCCAGTAGAATTTATTGTGATAGCAAATTCCAAAAATACAGACACATACAAAAACTAATTCACAATGATAAAATGCCATATGATGTTGACATCTTTCATAAATTTCTTTATTCTTCTTGGTTTTTTTTTCCTTTTATTTATTGTACTTTAGATGAAGGTTTACAGAACAAATTAGTTTCTCATTAAACAATACACACACTGTTTTGTGACACTGGTTGCCAAGCCCACATCTCAACACTCTCCCCTTCTCCACTTTGGGTTCCCTGTTACCAGCTTTCTGTCCCCTCCTGCCTTCTTGTCCCTGCCCCTGGGCTGGTGTGCCCCTTTAGTCTCATTTTGTTTTATGGGCCTGTCTAATCTTTGGCTGAAGGGTGAACCTCAGGAGTGACTTCAGTACTGAATTAAAAGGGTGTCCAGGGGCCATCCTCTCAGAGTTTATCAATAAGTTTTTTTATGCTTAATTTTTCCCTTTGAACTTCAGTCACCAACCTTCTATATCTGAAATAATAAACACAATAGCACGCCCCACTTTCAACCCCTTTCCTCTGATATATTTCTTTCAGAAAACACCTAATGAATAAACCATTACCGAAAACTTCATATATTAAAATTGGAAATAAAAGAATTTATGGGACAAAACTGACTAGACTTCTGATTTATAATCATTCTATTAACTAGCTTTTCTCCTCCTCTTAAGATATTTACCCAGGTTTTGACCTCATTAGTTTAGGCTACTGTGGGGGCGGGGGGGAAATTGGTGGCAAAGGAGAGGAAGACTATGGAAGTGAGACGCCATCTCTGTAGACAAAGACTGACGTCACCAACAGAGTAACTCCCAGAAGGCGACACAGGTCTCTATACAGACATAAACGATGAACATCCAAACACATACGCTGGTACTGTAAGAACTTAGGGGGAGGGAAAGAGGAGGAAGCAAACTATGTCTCTGCATGATGTTTAAGACTGCCTCCATTTCATTATGTCTGAGAGTTTCATTTTCTAGTTTTAGTAAATTAGACTTTTCTTAGTCCCTGCCACTTCTGCGAAAGAAATTACTGGTGTTCTTTTTGTAAGTTCATAGATGGGGGATAGAATCTGGTAATAATGTAAAATGATTCTGATGTTCTGGAGAAAATGCTAATATTTCAAAAATTGCCAAAGTGGCTCTAGTGCTAAGACGCCATACGATACGAACTCACAAATGTTAGTTGGTCAATGATTGTAACTTTTACTATTTGCATTTTTTGTCTCTCTTACCTGGAAGAATTATTAAACAGATATCAAACAATTCAAAATTTAAGAGTATGGATTTTAATGGAGTGAGATTTATCAAGAAACAGAGGAAGCCAAGAAAGAAGTAAGTTTTGAAACATGTCCACGTTCTTCCTTCAAGACTCTGCTCCCATGTCATCTTAGAGGCCTTTCCTGAAAATCCTACGGAAAAGCAGCCTTCCTCCCTCCTCCCCATCTCCCCTCCACCGTGCTCTGCTGTTCTTCCCAGCACTCACCATCTCTCTCATGTATTACACACTTACTTCCTTATTTGTTCATCACCTGTCTCTTCTGACCAGAATGTGCACTCCTGGTCTCGTTTTCTGCTGTACCCCCAGGGACAGAACACCGCCAGGCATGCAGGACGTGGCTCAATAAATATTTGCTGGATGAACAAACGATGAACATTTGTTGCAAATATTATGAAAAGACAGCAAGGGGCACTAGAAGAGAGCATCACAGGGAGACCTGAAATTGTGAGGAAGGGAAAAAACTTCTC
Source organism: Trichechus manatus latirostris (assembly GCF_000243295.1). Lineage (NCBI taxonomy): Eukaryota > Metazoa > Chordata > Mammalia > Sirenia > Trichechidae > Trichechus > Trichechus manatus. Next base: position 2,089,103 of record NW_004443998.1, read on the forward strand.
TGAAGACGTAACGTTTAAGCTGAGACCTGAAGGATCGGCAGGTATTAGTCCGGCAAAGAAGAGGGAGATCTTTCCAGCTTTCCAAGCGCAGGGAGCAGCACTGAGAAGGCCCCGAGGGAGGAAAAGGCTTGGTTTTTCTGAGGAAGGAAGGGTCGACTTAAGCTGAGATGTGTTAACAAGCGGTGGGGGTTTGCTCGGCCCCTCGGAAGGAGAAAAGGGACAGGGGGCGCAGGGCGCTTCGCAGCTTGACCCAGAAGAGCGAACCACTGCCTACTACTCACACTTGTCGGAGTGTGAGAATCAGCTGGAGCACCTGCTAAAAATGCAGAGTTCTGTACCATACCTCAAATCTGCTGAAGCAGAATTTCCAGCAGCAGAAAGTATTCTGACTTAGTAAGTGTAGGACAGGCCCAGGATTCTGCCTTTTTAAAGCTTCCTACTGCCTGTAATGGCTTGGACACACTGTATTAAGGGGCAAGGAGAGGGAAGGAGGAAGCTTGTTGAGGCAGCTGATCTTTGCTCTACACCTGGACGAGAAACTTCGACTCTGCTGTTGATGGAGTGAACAGCTTATCTGAAGCCTGAACTGGAAAGTTATGCTTATCGAGAAAGCTAATACTTTAGAGACTGGAGGATATTTTTGGAGGGGCTCTTTTCATTTTATATTATCATCATTTAAAAAAATACAGCTTTATTGAAATATAATTACTTATTATAAAATTCACTCTCTTTAACTGGACGAATAAGCAACATCATGATAAACAGAAAAGACTGAAGTTGTCAAGGATTTCATTTTACTTGGATCCACAATCAACACCCATGGAAGCAGCAGTCAAGAAAGTAAAAGACTCACTGCACTGGGCAAATCTGCTGCAAAAGACCTCTTTAAAGTGTTGAAAAGCAAAGATGTCACCTTGAGGACTAAGGTGTGCCTGACCCAAGCCATGGTGTTTTCCACCACCTCATATGCATGCAAAAGCTGGACAATGAACAAGGATGATCGAAGAAGAACTGACGTCTTTGAGTTGCGGTGTTGGTGAAGAATACCGTGTTTCATTCTGCTGCACACAGGGTCGCTACGAGTTGGAAACAACTTGAAGGCATCTAACAACAACAACAAAGTGGACAGTTCAATGATTTTTAGCAACCATAACCCTAACTAAGATCTAGAACATTTTCATTGCCCCCAAAAAGATCCCTTTTTGTGGTCATTCCCTGTTCCTACCCCCATGTAATCAGTAATATGCTTTCTGCACAATTGGCTTTCCTGGGCATTTCATATAAATGACCCTATTGTGTCCTTTTGTGTCTGCCTCCCCTAACTTGGCATAATGTTTTCAAGGTTCATTCATGTTGTAGCACATGGACCAGTCAGTAGGTTCGCTCCCTTCTCTTGCTGACTAGTATGCCATTACCTAGATATCTCACATCCTGTTTATCCATTTACCAGTTGATGGATATTTGGGTAACTTCTACCTTTGGCTACTGTGAATAATTCTGCTATGTATATTTATGTATAAATCTTTGTATGGACATGTTTTCATTTCTCTTGGATAAATATTTCCGTAAGAACTGCCGGGTCATGGTATTTGACTTTTTTTTGTCTGTATCATTTTATAGTCCCACCAACAGTGTATGATGATCCCAGTTTCTCCACATCCTCACCAAATACTTGTTATCAGCTGTCTTTTTGATTACAGCCATTCTACGATAGGTCCTGTGGTACAAAGGGTTTGTTCTTGATGACTAACGAAAAGGTTGGCAGTCCGAACTCACCTAGCAGCACCATGGTGATCTGCTTCCATACAGTTCACAGCCAAGAAAAGCCTACGGAGCAGTTCTACTCTCTAACACATGGGGTCATTATAAGTTGGAATCATCTCGACGGCAATGGGTTGGTTTTTTGGTGTTGTGAGTGTGAAGTGGTACAACGATACAGTGTAGTGGTTAGGAACTTGGGCTCTGGAGTTAGAACTGTGTTCAAATACTAGTTTCACCAACTTAATAGCATGCAACTTACTATTATTACTGCTGTTGCTGTCATAGAACTGGAAGGTTATTTCTACTTCAGAGTGACATAAACTTCAAATAATCTGGCTAGGGAAAAAAATCATCTATTTTTCTACTTTTCAGAAGTCTACTTGTTTCAAATGTGAACTTTCATTTCTGAGATAATTTTATATTTAAATTTATTCATTAATTTAAAGACTTGTATACAGAAACATTTTTAAATATATGTTGGCTTTTAACACACAGTTAGATGAATTCATACCATTTCCATAGCTTGGATTCAAGTCTATATCCTACATCACCATGAAGTCAGATTTGGCTCAGTTATTAAATTCACATTAGCATCAATTCCGTCAGTGGTCAGAGGCTCATGTTGAAACACGGTGGTAAAACGGAAGGTACTTCTGACCTAGCCTGTTGTTGTTGTCAGGTGATGTCAAGTCGGTTTCAATGCACAGCGACCCTTTGTGCAAGAGAATGAAACACCACCCAGTCCTGTACCATTATCGCAATCACTGCTGTACTTGAGCCCATTGTCGCGCCCTCGGTGTCAATCCATCTTGTTGAGCGTCTTCCTCTTTTTCGCTGACTCTCTACTTTACTAAGCATGATGTCCTTCTCCAGGGACTGATCCCTCCTGATAACATGTCCAAAGTACGTGAGACGAAGTCTTACCATCCTTGCGTCTAAGGAGCATTCTGGTTGTACTTCTTCCAAGACAGTTTTGTTCGTTCTTCAAGAAGTCCACGGTATATTCAGTATTCCTTGCCAATATCATAATTCAAAGGCATCAATTCTTCTTTGGTCTTCCTTATTCACTGTCCAGCTTTCGCATGCATGTGAGGTGACTGAAAATACCATGGCTTGGGTCAGGCGCACCTCAGTCCTTTGCTTTTCAATACTTTAAAGAGGTCTTTTGCAGCAAATTTGCCCAATGCAATGTGTCATTTGATTTCTCGACTGCTGCCTTCGTGGGCATTGATTGTGGATCTAAGTGAAATGAAATCCTTAACAACTTCAACCTTTTCTCCGTTTATCATGGTGTTACTTACTGGTCCAGTTGTGAGGATTTTTGTTTTCTTTTTGTTGAGATGTAATCCATACTGAAGGCTGTGATCTTTGATCTTCATCGGTAAGTGCTTCAAGTCCTCTTCACTTTCAGCAAGCAAGGTTGTGTCATCTGCATATCACAGGTTTTAATGTCTTCCTCCAATCCTGACGCCATATTCTTCACATAGTTCAGCTTCTCGGATTATTTGCTCAGCATACAGATTGAACAAGTATGGAGAAAGGATACAACCCTGACACCATTCCTAATTTTAAACCATGCAGTATCCCCTTGTTCTGTTTGAACGGCTGCCTCTTGGTCTATGTACAGATTCCTCATGAGCACAATTAAGTGTTCTGGAGTTCCCATTCTCCACAATGTTATCCATAATTTGTTATGATCCACACAGTCGAATGCCTTTGCATAGTCAATCGAACACACGTAAACATCATTCTGGTATTCTCTGCTTTCAGCCAGGATCCATCTGACATCAGCAATGATATCCCTCCTTCCACCTCTTCTTCTGAATCTGGCTTGAACTTCTGGCAGTTCCCTGTCGATATAATGCTGCAACCACTTCTGAAAGATCTTCAGCAAAATTTTACTTGTGTGTGATATAATGGTATTGTTCGATAATTTCCGCATTCTGTTGGATCATCTTTTTTTTTGAATGAGCACAAATATGGAACTCTTCCAGTCAGTTTGCCAGATAGCTGTCTTCCAAATTTCTTGGCATAGACAACTGAGTACCTCTAGCACTGCATCTGTTTGTTGAAACATCTCAATTGATATTCCATCAATTTCTGGAGCCTTGTTTTTCACTGTGCCTTTGGTGCAGCTTGGACTTCCTCCTTCAAGTACCATTGGTTCTTGATCATATGCTACCTCCTGAAATGGCTGAACATCTTCCAATTCCTTTTGGGACAGTGACTGTGTATTCCTTCCATCCGCTTTTGATGCTTTCTGAGTTGTTCAATATTTTCCCTGTAAAAACCTCTAATATTGCAACTCAAGGCTTGAATTTTTTTTCCTTTTTTTAAAATATTTTATTGTACTTCAGGTGAAGGCTTACAGAACAAATAGCTTCTCATGAAACAGTAGTACACATGTTGTTTTATGACATTGGTTAACAACCCCACAACATATTAACCCTCTAACTTCTCAACCTCTTTTTTTGTTTGGTG
>NW_004443998.1:2093616-2121230 GCF_000243295.1 Trichechus manatus latirostris
AGCCGGGCACCATCTAGCTGTACTGGACTCAGTCCGGTGGAGGCCTTGGTAGCTGTGGACAATTAGTCCTTCGGACTAATCTTTTCCTTGTATCGTGTTCTCTTCATTTTCCCAAGGCTTGAATTTTTTAACTGGTCTTCCGTGTAGGCGTATGATATTATCTTATCACTGATAGCATTGTACTTCAGGATAGATTTTAAAATGTTCTTTTTGATGATGAATGTGATGTCATTCCTCTTCAATTTGTTGTTCCCAGCATAGCAGACCATCCATTTCAGCTCACTAATGCCTAGGATATTGATGTTTATGCATTTCATTTTTGATGACTTCCAATTTTCCTAGATTCATACTTTGTACATTCCACGTTCCTATTATTAATGGATGTCTGTAGCTGTTTCTTCTCATTTTGAGTCATGCCACATCAGTAAATGAAGGTCCCGAAAGCTTGACTCCATCCACTTCATTAAGGTTGACTCTACCTTGTGGAGGCAGCACTTCCCCAGTCGTTTTTTGAGTGCCTTCTAACCTGAGGGGCACATCTTCTGGCACTATATCAGACAATGTTCTGCCGCTGTTCATAAGGTTTTCACTGACCAACTTTTTTAGATGCAGATTGCCAGGTCCTTCTTCCTAGTCTGTCTTAGTGTGAAACCTGTCCACTAAGGGTGACCCTGCTGGTATTTGAAATGTCGGTGGCATAGCTTCCAGCATCACAACAACATGCAAGCTACAGAGTTCGACAAACTGACAGATGAGTGGTGGACCTAGCCTAATAAACTCTCGTGAAAGATGTAAAGGAATAGTCAACCATACATACATATAAAAAATGTACCATTTATAAACTGTAAAGTTCACATTAACGAGAGATTTAACAGAGAATTATATTCTAAGCAAGAACACTGAATTTCCTCCAGAAGTTCCCAGGTACTTCCAGGGAAATGGTCTATAATCAGTTCAGAATTATTTATTAAGTTCACACAGAATGCTGATTTAAAGAAATCCAGTTGTTTCTAATTTTGAATGGCTTCACTTCATTTTATATGACTACAATATATGGATTTGCCTTTAAAAACCTGTCTTAAGAAAATTCCAACAACCTGTGAAGGAATTTACCACCTTCAGTTTGACTGTAATCATCATGGGCTGAAGTATGAGAGTGATTTGGATTAAGGGAGAATGCAGAATGTAGGCGAAAGCTATGCCAGAGCAATGTTTTTCATTAGTAGGTAGAATAGGAAAAAAGTAAAATATCAGAGTGGATAAATATTGTTTTGTAAATTTTTTTAGTTATATGTACTGAAACGTGTAGAAAAAATCCAAAAACCAAACATGTTGCTGTCGAGTCGATTCCAACTCAGCGACCCTCTAGGACAGTACTCTACAAAAATTAAAAGGATGCAGAATTTTTCATTTGTTTCTTTAGCAAGAGGCTTACTTAAGTTGTTTTAGAAAGAGAAGACTTATTATTTTCAATCTTCAGAGTAGATGCTAGTCAGGGGCATTTCTGACCTTAAAGTTCTCAGAGAGATAATGAATAGAAAGCAATCTCAGCTGGGAATTATAAAACAACCTGTTTTCAAAAGTCAACTTGATCAAAAAGTAAATTATCTATGAATATGCTGGGTAGGAAAAAGGACTGGGTGAAATTAAATAAGGTAAGAACTACTAAGAACACCGAAAACGTTGCTGCCACACAACATTGTTTTTCATTAATCGATATTTTGGTGTCTACTTAATGATGGGTAACAAGAGGAGACTCACTATACTTGCTTACACATACAAGTATTTTTGTTCTTTTACATAAACAACCCTAGTGTGTATTTATCTGAGACAACTTGGAATGCTTTGGCTCTGCACCCTAATGAGCATATAGATTACTGTGGAGCCCACTCTCCTGGTCAGCAGCACCACAGCAGGCCTTGATCCAAAGTATAAGCAATTACGGCAACATCAGTTGGATAGGATTCAACAAGATGACTGAATCCTCTCTGTTCCTCTAATCCAAACAACTTCTTACCATTCCCAATGTCTCTGAAGCAGTCTACAGCCTTGGAGAGTCTGAGTCATCCTAACTTCAAAATTCATAGAAAATTCTGCTACTTTAGATTTAATATCAGTCTACAGAAAGAGAAAGCAGGTATCTGAGCTCTTTGTTTCTTTTAGTTACAAAGGTATTAGATCAGTTAATGTTTTGTCACAAAGGCAAAGTTCCTTCCTTTGAAACCAGAATGAGACACCGTTAACTTAAAGAGGAAGCAAGGAACTGTCTGGATCCCATTATCCTTATCTCCCCTTCTTTGGTCACTGGTACACTATCGTCACTATCGCTTCTGCTACAGCAACAGCAGCTAACCTTTACTGGACACTCAATATGTAGGGGACTCTGTTAAGGGCCTTGCTGTTGTTGTTATCAGGTGCCGCTGAGTCGATTCTGACTCATAGTGACCCTGTGTACAACAGAATGGAACACTGTCCAGTCCTGCACCATTTTCATAATTGTTGCTATGTTTGAGCCCACGGTTGCAGCCATTGTGTCAATCCATCTCGTTGACAGTCTTCCTGTCTTTCGCTGACCCTCTACTTTACCAAGCATGATGTCCTTTTCCAGGGACTGGTGCCTCCTGATAACATGTCCAAAGTCCGTGAAATGACATCTCACCATCCTCGCTTCCAAGGAGCATTCTGGCTGCACTTCTTCCAAGACAGATTTGTTTGTTCCTCTGGCAATTCATGGTATATTCAGTATTCTTCACCAACATCATAACTCAAAGGCATGAAGAATATAAAGAACATCCATTGGTATATCCAGGTCTGCCTATAACAATTTTGCTGTTTTTTTGCCTGAGTGTCTTTATTTCACCTTCATTCTTTAAAGATACTTTTGCTAGGCTTAGAATTCTAAGTTAGCGGTTATTTTCTTTCAAGTCTTTGAAGATATCGTTCTACTCTATTCCTGCTCTAATGTTACTGTTCAGAAATCACTTTCCAATCTAATATCTGCTCCTTTCCATATAAACTATTTTGTATGCTGTTTTAAAATTTTCTTTTGTCTTTGGTTTTTAATCACCTTTACTGTAACGTACCTAGGTGTGGTTTTACTTTATATATTTGCTTGGAGTTTGTAGTGCTTCGTTAGTTTGGAGCTTGATGTCTTTTGACAGTTTTGGAAAATTCCCAGCTGTTATCTCTTCAAACATTGCTTCTCCTCAACCTTTTTCTGAGACCCTAATAACACTCCTATTAAATCTTTTCATCGTATCTCTTATGTCTCTTAACCTCCTTCCTGAATTTTTACTCCTTTTGTGTTTCAGTACCTCATTCAAGATGTTTTCTTTTAATCCATCTTCCAGTTCTCTAATTCTTTCAGCTCTGTCTAGTTTGCTGTTAAGCCCCACTGACTTCTTGATTTCAGTTAATGTATTTTTCAGTTCTATAATTCCCCTTTAATTCTTTTTAATAGTTTTTATTTTTCTGCTGAAATTTTCAGTATTTTCTTTTATTTCCATGAACAGATGAGGCAGCATAATGATGAAGTCTGTGTCTAACAACTCCACTGTCGTGATCCTCTCCATCTGTTCCTACTGCTGGTGTTTCTTTTGGTCTTGTTTCTCATGGTTCTTCATCTTTTCTTGTCTTCTCATATGCCTGGTTATCTTTAACGGGTGTTATATAGGAAAAATTGTAAAGATTTGTAATTTGGTGTTTAGGATAATGCTACCTTCTTACAGAAAGGATTTATATCTGCTCTGGTAATTGTCTAGAAGCACTAGAGATCTTGAATCATCTTAACAAGGAATTGAGATGATTCAAAGCTCGGCTTTGTTCCCTGTGGGGCCTTGTCCATTTCTGGTTCATCCTCACTTTTAGAGCATAATCCATTATGATCCCAACCTAAAGCCTGGTTTTATCAGCCTCTCCCTCTCCTTGATGGGTTCTGAATCTTAGTGTTTGTCCTTCTGGCCCCATGAGTCTCCCAATAGCTCTTCCCAGATTCTCAGCCTCTCAGCTGCTTCTTCCAGAATGGCAGATAGATAGTACTATCAGAATCATCTCTAGGGGATGCTGAGCTTACCTTCTGGATGTCCTTTTTTTCCTGGAACTTGGACGCACACCTCTCCATACCTTAGTAACTCTCTGACGCCTTTAAACATTATGTTTTTAATATTTTTGGCCAGCTTTTCCATTTGTTCTCAGAGGGAGGGTGAGTTCAAATAAGCTAGTCTACGACTATCTTCATCCTGTAAGTTTTCATATTTGGTACTTTCATTATGGTTCAATTCTCCACATTTTATCATTTTACTGTGATTTCCTTTTTATCTATGAACCACTGAGGAGTGCTAGTTGAAGTATTTTTGAAATTAATAGAGCAACAACTGGGTTCCAAGGGGCCACCTAACATAAGACACAGACTGATTTTTTATTTGAATTTACTCTATTTTATTCTTTGTTTTCATGTTTATTTTCTGTCTCCCTCCTACAGAATATAAGCCTGTGAGGGCAGGGACCTTGATTTTCATTTTCACTGTTCTATTCACATAGCTGAGTGTTAATAGTACTCAGCAAGTAGTGGATGTTCGGTAAATATTTTTTTAAGTTAACAGAAGTTACTAAAGGAATAAATGATAAAAAGATGATCTATATGCTCTTGTGTTGCAATTTTGAATAATAACAATAGTTTACATTCATAAGTACTATGCCATTTAAATGAAAACAAAACCTGATGCCATCGAGTGCATTCCGACTCCCAGCGACCCTACGGGACAGAGCAGAACTGCCCCAGAGGGTTTCCAAGGAGCAGCTGATGGATTTGAACTGCTGAACTTTTGGTGAGCAGTCAAGCTCTTAACCACTGTGCCACCAGGGCGCCTGTCTTTTAAATACTATATATCGTTTAATATTTATAACAATTCTAGGCAGATTTTATCATCTTTCTCACGTTAGAGACACTGTGGGATTTAGTAATTTATTTGGTCACAAAGCCAGTAAAAGGCAGAGCCAGGACTCTGAACCTCATTCTCTTCAGCGAGAAAAAGCTAGGGCTGTTTCTGCTAGAGCAAAATTGACTCCTTATTTTGCAATGGCTTCTCTTGGTTACTCCAAGGGGTGCATACCTGTGGGCACTCAATATGTACCTGTCAGCTTCCTAATGTTTAATTTACAGTGGAAATATCTTATTGAAAAGAAAGCCTATAGTTTTGAGTTGGTTTTAAAATTTATGTTTGTAAAGAACAGAAAATATTTAAACTGATAAGGAAATACATGATAGTTGGCCACTGGAGGCCTAATAATGGTGACAGGTATCAGTACACCTGCATTCCACGTACACACACAAACTGCTTAAAGTAAGTAATGTGGGATCTAAACTGGCTTTCAAGTCCATTAGGAATGCAGCTGAATGCATATGAAGCAAAAGCATTATTGCTGCACGATTAGGAAAATGAGGAAGGATTCCTTGCTTTGTTACAAAGTTAAAAATTAATTAGCACACATTTGGAAGGGTTGAAACTGAGGAACCAACAGATGATGCTGTGTAATATGACACCAATAAGGCTATATGTAAAAGAAAGCTAAAAAGGATTTAGCAATCAGGTTTTTGTAGACATGGAATCATGGGAACTATAAAGGGCAAATCATTGCTTAGGGAAATAGATGGCTAGGCTGAATGAGTGTTCTTGAGGGATTTTTGACTAAATAGGAACTTGAAAAAATATGCAATAAAGCAACGCATTCAAGCTAAACAAATTGATTTTCTTTAAAATAGCCCTCTAATATTAGAATTAACATAAAATGTTAAAAGACTATGTTGTTCTGTGTTGCTGAGTCAATTCTGACTCATAGTGACCCTATATGACAGAGTAGGACTGCTCGAAAGGGTTTCCTAAGCTGTAATTATTACGGGAGCAGACTGCCAAGTCTTTTCTCCCATGGAGCCCATGTGGGTTTGAACTGCCAGCCTTTCAGTTAGCAGCCAGGAGCTTAGTGAGGGTGAGAGAAAGATAAAGGATGGGGAAGAGAGAATAAAATTCTATTTGAACACTGATCTTAAGGGTTGTATACAGGCTGTTTAAAGGGGAAGAGTAGTGCGCTGGACTCCGACTGCCTGGGCTTGTATCCTGGTCTCATCACTTCTTAGCTACGACTAGTTGCCACAAATCGACTCCGACTCACAGCAACCCCGTGTGTCAGAGAAGAACTGTGTGCCATCGAGTTTTCAACGGCTGCGTTTTCAGAAGGCCTTTCTTCCAGGGCGCCTCTGGGTACACTGAACCCCCAACCTTTCAGTTAGCAGCCAAACACATTAACCCTCTGTGCCACCCACTGTGTAAAACAGAGCAGATTATTAAGCACTCTGTACGTTAGTTTCCTGTCTGCCCTGTACTACAGGGGTAATGATAACACACACCTCTTAGAGTTCATGGGGATTAGGGGAGTAAGAATATGTAGGGTATTTAGAACACTGCCTGGCACCTCCTTTTCCTTTAAGCTACTAGCACTCTTCACCTCCACCTCCACCAAAGGATTAACTGAAAAAACAAACAATGAAATTAAGGCCAATATTTTTTACTTCTTCTCACTCAGTAATGGCAAAAGATTTGATGAATTTAAACTTGAACAAATGAGACTTGGGGATAGCTCCAAGTCTTCCCTTGAACTGCCTCATATTATGTTCACATTATCACTGTCCACCATCACCATGAATAATTTAGAGTGAACTGCCTAACACTTTTGAAACAAAAATATTTGAAGTAAAAAAATAACAGATAGGTAGAACTATTTTGAACAAACACACGGGGAAAAAGAATCCAAGAGCTACTATACTTATACCACAAATGAGAAATTCACATTAGAGAGAAGTCAAAATGCAAAGAAAGACTATTATAAATATATTTAAAACATAACCCATTGCCGTTGAGTCGATTCCAACTCCTAGTGACCCTATAGGACACAGCAGAACTGCCCCAGAGGGTTTCCAAGGCTGTAATCTTTATGGAAGCAGACTGCCACATCTTTCTCCTGAAGAGCGGCTGGCAGGTTCCAATCGCTGATCTTTCGGTTAGCAGCCGAGTGCTTACGCGTCATGCCGCAATTAGAACCCTAAATATATACTATATTAAATACAAAAATAAAACAGAAAATCTAAGCAGTTATGCTAAAGCATTCAATAATGAAGAAACTGAATGAAGGAAAAAGATTGAAATGATTTTGTTCTATATTTTAAAAGTATATTTATAACATGTTCAAACACATACAGGGAAAAAGAGAAAGCCAAAGTCAAGCATTTATTAGGTCAAAGAAGAAAAAAGAAAACAGAACTGAAATATTTAATACTATTCATTTTTCCCAAAAATATAATCGAGAATTTTTAAAAAGTGCTTATTTTTAAAGAAGGAAACTATAAGCCTAAACTTTAAACACTTAGTTGGCCTTTACTAAGTGATGATAAGCTTTATCTAATTCAACGGATGTGGAAAGAAGACAGTAGATGGTTCAAGAAAGAGTGCCCATCACCAGTATTCAGTAAATGGAAAAATAGACCGAGCTATACAAGGACCATGAGAAGCACCTTAATGGGGGTCCCAAAATTTACACCGTAGAAGGCAAAGTAGTTACCCTGGACAAGTTCTGGTGTGTAGCCTGACTTTTATCTTGGATACAATACTTGCAAATATAATTATGATATTGATTTAAGAACACTCAGAGGAAAGGACTGCATAATAGTCTGAATGAATTTGCAATGCACAGATCTTGCTATGCTAATACAATAGCTTCTTTTGAGATAACAGAGAGTAGATACAGGGAGCCAGGTAGACGACATTTATCTACATTTTAACAATGCTTTCAACCCTGTGCTGCGTATCAGCATGCTCAGAAATTAAGAGATGAATTGTATAAATGATGTGACAGAGTGAATTACTAGTGGCTTACAGATTGGAAGTAAAGGGTTATTATTCTTTCAGTTGCAGAAGTACATACACATACTGATGTATCTCAGGTTTCAATCTGCAGCTAGGCTAATTATATGAAATAAATACCTGTAGCTTATACATTAATCATTTTCAGGGAAAGGTTAATTTGATAGCATCCAAGTATCTCGACAACCCACAAGAGAGAAAATTCTGGAAGCAAAACAATGACGACAAAGAGACTAGCCAGTGATCCACTCTCACCTACAGAACATAAGCGAGGAATCTGTTGGACGAGAAGGAAACACACGGTTTTTCCTTTAGGAGTAAGTGTCATGTCGTTTACGGTACCAGTTGAATTTTTCTTGAACATTTGTGGTAATGTTTTTATGTTTTATGTTCGCTGAGCTCAGTTAGGCTGATAAATCCTCATGGGCATTCCCTGGATTCATTTTACACGGCTGCAGTACATTAGAGCAGGAGCCCAATGGCAGAGGTCCTGTCTTAGAAAGAGGACATAACAAAACCCACTGCCGGCAAGTCGATTCCGACTCATAGCGACCCTGTAGGACAGAGCAGAACTGCCCTGTAGGGTTTCCAAGGCTGTAATCCTTATGGAAGCTGACTGCCACATCTTTCTCCCAGGGAGCAGCTAGTGGGTTTGAACTGCTAACATTTTGGTTAGCAGCCAAGCACTTTAACCACTGCACCGCCAGGACTCTGACATAATAAAGATGGGCTCCATTTTCAACGATGTTATTTGGAATCAACTGCAAGCCCAAGCTTAGCTATTTAAGCATGGGTTTGGAAGAATAAAGGGTAAACTGATCATGCAATCATTCATTTACCCATTAAGGAAACTGAGTACCTATTATGTGCTAGGCACCATGGACATAACAGTGAACAATATAAACTCTAAGGCCTCTACAATTCTGGAGTCTGCCCTCTAGGATAACAGACTTGTAAAGATGCGAACTGAAACAGCTATGATGGAAGCCCTGGTAGCGCAGTGGTTAAGAGCAGTTCGAATCCATCAGCTGCTCCTTGGAAACCCTATGCGGCAGTTTTACTCTGTCCTATAGGGTTGCTATGAGTTGGAACTAACTCAATACCAGTGGGTTTATGATTGGAGAAATGTTGTTTTCCGACAATTCTTAGGCATTGGAATGGAAAAGGTTACTCTAAATCACAGGCTAAGTACAAGGTCAGTTTGGCTTAGTGAAAAGTAAAAATAATGGAATACTTTCAATAGAACTGCAGTATAACTTTCAAGTATCTATAGTTACTTGAAAATTTGTAAAGTATCTTTTTTAAAGATGCTTAGAACTAATTTAATGAAAAAAAAGACTAATAGAAATATCAATTGTCAACATGTAAACGAGAAGTTCTTAAGCATTCAAAAAGTTTCTTCGAATAGTTCAAGCATTCATATTACATTTGTTCACAATAATAAATCACCCAGCAATTTCAATATCCGTAGTTATCATCAGTGCAATCCTTTTCCAGCTGATTATGACTTCAATTAAGATTTGAATTAATGGGATTAGGCTAATAATCTTTCACTGTGTTGGCTGGTAATAAGAACTACACTTGTGATTTACAGTACCACAGTGTTCTATAAAGGCCATTACGTTATTGGTTGCATTGATCAGAATACCGCATAATGTAGCAGTACTAAAATATTATAATTTGCTTAGACTGTTCGCATCTAGTAACATCGGTGTGTACACGGCACGAGCACAGCGAAAATCAGACAGGCTCCTCCCACTTAACAATGCCAAGGTGGGAACTTTAGAGTCAAAAGAAGAGAATTCTACTGAGGAGACTTGCCACTGGAATTCACTTGTTTTCTTGATACACCATAAAATTAGTCGATCCAGGACAAGAGCATAAAGTCAGAATTTCTAGGGGTCAAATAAGCCCAGGGTGATAGTCCGTTTTAGTATGCCACTACACATTTACATGTGCAGGTCAGTCCACGTTTAGTTTAAAGGGTTCTGCCATCTAAATCTACAGACACTTTTTTTGCATTTGCTTTGGGGGCCTGGCTCTGATGGGATGCTGCCTTTAAGCATGTTAAACCAGCACACTCAAAACATTTTAGGTTCCACTGGGTCTCAGCTTCCAAATGAAGCTGCGAGAACAATTTTTTTCCGGTTGTCACAGTAAAAGGTAGGTAGTAAGGTAAAAACTTCAACTTTCAGATTCAGACAATAACACTCAAAGGCAGGATTCTGGCACAAATTATCAGGGCTTCAGCTTCTTGTAAGCTCACAGAGGAAATGATTACTCTGCTAATCAGCCAGTAAAGATGATTGCCAGTCCAAACAGATCACCCACTTAACTCACTGAGCAAGATTCGCCTGCATCTTGCTTTAAGCACTCTAATTTACAACAGCACACGAAGAAGCCTCTGTGAAGGAAAAAGGCAACACTTTCATTCATGTAAATCTCGGGTAACAAGCTAAGGGGGAAATGAAAGTCTGTTAGGGGAGATAAAAATGTTTTAGATTTGTTTACATGATAATTTTCTGGGGGGATGGCTTAAATGTTTTCAAGGGAAAAGAACACGTAATACATAAAAATTAAGACGTGAATTTCTTAATCTGAATTATGAATATTTCTGACATTCAGATTTTATTATTCCTTCTTAACAGCTTTTTAAAAAAGATTCACTGGCAAGAGGAGTTTTCATGACTAAGAAAACACTGTTAAATCTACTTCTATGATTTATTTGGCTAATTTAACTATAATGATAAAAATCAGAACAAAATAAACCAGCTCTACTTTATAGTTTTATATCTTCCCCGTTTCCCAGAACATACAGTAGGATGCCTATAAACTAACTTCATGCTAGGAAACGTTAGTGTCCAAGCCCTTAAATATGGTTTGATATTGTCACGGCTTAGGATCATGAAGGAGCTTGAGGTACCCCTGAGGCATCTGATCACATCCCATGGTCTGTCGAGGGACGGACAGAACCATACCAAACAGATCGGAACTATAACGACTGCTCGGGAAAAAAAATGGACGCAGGCCTTTACCTTCCTCCTTTCTTCTCTCGGCTTCTTCCTCATTTCTTTCTTTGGCCTTCAGTGCCTCGCCAGCTTTCGCTGAAACAAACAACAAGGACATTTCCGCGTTTATTTTATGCCCATCTTGCAAGAGAAAATACTGGGGAAAGTGAAAAAAAAAAAAATTCATTATGTGTTTTTTTGTGAAGTAGTCAGAAGAAAGAAACAAAGTGGCTGAAAACTTGAAATACACATTTTAGAATCTATTCAGAATATTTAGAATATTTACTTAGAACCTTTGAATTTAACTCACGACAATCCCATACAAAAGAGAAAACGATTTTAAGAATGTAAGTTGAAAACGATAGCACAGCAACTGGGAAAAGCTGCTGAGGTCGTTCAAGGTCATCTGATGTGCCCGCGTAACGCGTCCACCTTAGACTTTGGAGGAAAGTTCTTAAGCTCCTTCTCACATTGTCAGTAAGGGACGCTGCTGTATCTGTGGCACAGGACCAATTAAGCAGCATGTTATTCTCTTTCCTTGCACATCATGGTAGCAGTTCCTTATCCATGTCATGACAGCATTTGGTAAAAAGAATCTCTTTCCCTCTAGAAGCCTCTTCCCTTATTACTTCATTATCTACTAGTTGCTCAGCTGCAGGGGTTTTCAAACACTCTACTACAGATGTTCAAGAAGATGAAAAATATACACCACAGTAACAAGGGACTATCAATAGACTCTGTAAATTAATTAAATTTCTGTTCTAGCACATCATTTATTCCAAAGCATTAATGTCTCCAAGGAGCGATTCCCCTTTATTGCTGTTTCACTGCCTGATGAGTGAACCAAGTGAAAATAAGTCTCTAACAGCATTATAGTTGATGAAACATTAAGTTAAAAAAGCATTGCCTCGTCAAAAGAAAAAGAATCAAACTGTGCCAGCATCAAACTTTGGATGAGCCTTTATTATAAGGATAACAGCAATGTAAAGTGTGATTTAAAAAATAAACACACGTACTCTTTGGTTTTTGGCTGCGTGTATTTTTCCTACACAAAATCAACATATTATTTGGAAGCACAGAATCTGGGTTAAAAAGAGACTTTAAAGAAAATACATGCTACGTACATAATTATTTTTCTTCCAAGTATGATTTTTCTTTACCATCAATATTGACACTTTCTTAAAATATAAAACTTACATAATGGTGTTATGAAGTGCTATATCCAATTACGCAGACATCTGTTTCCATTTACAAGCTTTTATACATACTTAGGCTGCATTTAAAGTCATGAAATATTAAAACTTTTATGCCACTCTGTATCATTGCAAGAATCTATTAAATTAGATAATAAAAACAAACCACCAGTAGAAGACTTATACTTCATTTACACTTTATTCTCCCTGGTAGAAGGACAAGGATAATAGAAATTCCATTTAAATTCAATTTTGGTTCTATGTGTAATTGTAGATATACCCCTTGAGTCATGTAAAATGCTCAGCTTATGTTTCTTTCAAATTATCCCGCTCAGATTCACATTCTACTCCTTACAACCGTCTTCAATATGTATTAGCAGAGCTCATTAGACAGAAATTTAATAATGCAAACATCAGGTGGATTTCAAGAACCTCCATTAACAGCGTAAGATGGATTGCTTATATAGAGCTCTTGGGCCAACTGGGCACAATTTAAATTCAATAAACTACCCTGACTAAATCTGATTTATCTATTTCACTGTGCGGGTTTGTCCTTTCTTACTGATTTGTTGCTATACATGGACAATTCATTGGAATATCGTTTTATGATTTTTTTTAAACTGCAAATGGCTCTTGTACTATGGTTAAATATTTTAAGTAATTTAGCTTTATGCTGTCAATCAAGATTCCCAAGTATGTATGCATGTGTATATACATATATTTAATCTTCTGAATAATGCTGAAATAGCATAGATAATAATTAATTTTAAAAGCACACATTCGAAAGTTTTACCAATAATCAGTATGTTCTCTACAAAAATTTGAATGATTTCATTTGAAGGGAATTCATTTATTCAAATTAGGTCATTAGGATAAACTTCTCATTGATTATTAAGGGAATCTAGAAGAAAATTCTGTTTTTCTTTCTGACTGCTTTCTGATGTTATGATTTAAATATGAATTAAGGAAGAATTCCTGGTCATTCACATACGACTTAGTTTTATAGTCTGTAACAGGTCGCGATCCCGGTTCACATACGGGGTATGGAATCCCATTAGGAGGGCTGTGGAATTGAACACAAAGAGCACAACCGGTAAGCAGTAAGCCCCGCTCTATGATTCATGGTGACCGCCTTCGGTTCTCACAGCAGGATCTACTCTAAAGCGTATCATGGACCAAAAGTACTTCTGCCTTCCACTAGCCCTGTGTACAACATCCAGTAACTCGGCTCTTCCCAGCTCCCACGCTAACAGTCCCCTCCAGGCTTCGTTTCCATTCCTGCCCAATCTAGACCCCAAGACACCCATTTCAATTCCATGCACGTGGCATGCAGAGCAGAACTGCCCCATAGGGTTTCCTACAATGCTGTAATCTTTATGGGAGCAGATCTCCAGGTCTTTCTCCCACGGAGCCCCTGGGCGGGTTCAAACCACCAAACCTTCTGTTAGTGGCCGAGGGCTTACCGTTGTGCCACCAGGCCACATTTCCCTCATTCTTCTGTTTTAACAATCTGTTATCAGCACATCTGACTGTTTTCTCCATTTATAGCATATAAATACAGTATATGAATACCACTGGCTCTACTAAAAACCCAAGATTTAGAGGTGAACATGGATTCGTCCACGTGGCTCCCCCTTAGTCGGCACCGGGAGTTGGCGCCCCTCCTCCTGTCCTATCATGCACCGTGCTGTCTCCCTACAAACACCAACACCCTCACCTCAGGCCAGACTCCCATTTACTTCCGAACTTCCATGCTCACCTTGATTCAGAAAGTAAACCCATCCACTTGTGCTTTACAGCTTACAGCTTACAGCTTATTCCTTCAGGATTCTTTCTGATTCTCAAGGTTCAAACTTTCTCTTTTCTGTCCTCAGACTATGAATACACGCAAGCCTCACAAATCCTCTACAATATTTACTCTTCCTTCAATCAAGCTACCGTCTACTCTTGTTCCCACCAGCTTTCCCTCACAGCTCCTGTAAGAGGCCCTAAAAGCTCTGCCACAGCCAAATCTAATGGTTATCTCAGTTTAATCCTGTTAAAGAGTTTCTCCATTTTTAAAACAGTTAACCAACAACATCTTTCTTAAAACACGCCCCTCATTCTGACAATTCTTTGTCAACTTTTTTTGGCTGTTTTCTCTTTCATCCACCTTTTACTTCTTGGAGTTCTGCTCTGGGGCTGTCTACAGTAGGTCCAACATGTAACTCATATGTCCATCACAGCCATATTTCTCTCTGGCTCCAGCTCTAGCCCCTCTCCTGATCTTTAAAACTATTCTTCCACTCACTTCCTGATACCTCCACACAGATATTTCAAAGTCATGTCCATGACTGAACTCACAATCTTCCTCTCAAACCTGGTCCACTTTCTTTGCTAATTCTATTTTCACCAGCCACCCACTCCCTCATGTTGGAAATCTTTGTGACACTTTCATTCAACTCTTACCCTCATGCAGCACCTCTGACTAGAAACTCCACCAGATTCCACTCCACAGATCATGTCTGCAATCTATCCACTCTTTCCAATGTCACTGCCAACACCCACACTCAGGGCCTCAGCTCTTTTCACTCTAAACAAGAAGGAGGCTCCTATTTGTACTTCTGATCCTATTCCCTCCAATGCAGTTACCACCGGAGTAAGGAATGAGGTTTGTTGTGGTTTGTTTGTTTTTGTATCCCCAGCAGCAAATACAGTATCTAGGACACAGAGATACTCAATAATTGTTAAATGAATGAGTGTACCTCTGGAAAACACAAATATGATCATGTCACTCCTTGCTTAAAAAAACATCTCTGAGGGCTCCCTGTTGCATATACATACAAATCCAAACTCCTTAGCACGGCATCTAGGGTCTGATCTAGCGTAACTCCCCAGGCTCATTCACTACTTCTTCCTCACCCTAAGATCTAAAATCTGGCCTCCCTGTGCCATACTGCCTTTTGACTGTATTGTCAGGACTTTATTCTTGCTGAGGTGCTCATTCTGACTTCCTTGCTGAGTAAATCCTACCAGAAAATTTTAGTTCAAATATCACCCGCTTCTGTGAAGTCTTCCCTGATCAACACCCCTTGCTCCCAAGTGGATCTGATCGCTCCCTCCTTTCTTCTTAGGCACTTTAACCCCTTCCTTATGGAATGCATCTCACTTCATTTCCTTCATTTGAGGACATATTTGTCTCCCTGAGAGCACAGCATATAGTAGGTGTGACAGAAATCGTTAGTGTCCTCTTCGTCACGAGCATTTAGCCAAACTACGTTTTCTAGTCTCCTTGACAGCTAAGTGTGGCCATTTACCTGAGTTCAGGCTAATGAAATGTGAGCATAAGTGATGTGCATCATGTCCATAAAAAACAAAAACAAAAAACAGTTCTGTTGATTCCGACTCATGGCGACCTCAATGTGTGTCAGATAAGAACTGGACTGCAGTGAGCGGACATCTAAGATGCATCCATTGGTCCCATCCTGTCCAGAGCAAAGGAGAATGAAGAAAACCAAAGACACAAGGAAAATATTAGTTCAAAGGACTAACAGACCACATAAACCACAGCCTCTGCCAGCCTGAGCCCAGAAGAACTAGATGGTGCCCAGCTACCAGCAACAACAGGGATCACAAAACAGGGTTTTGGACAGAGTGAGAACAGTAGAACAAAATCCATATTCACAAAAAAGACCAGACTTACTGCTCTGACAGAGACTGGAGGAACCCCTGAGACTACGCCCCCGGACACCTGCTAATTCAGAACAGAGGCCATTCCCAACGTTCACCTTTCAGCCAAAGATTAGACGGGTCTACAAAACAACAATAACACGTGAGAAATGTGCTTCTTAGTTCAATCAAATATATGAGACCAAATGGGTAACACCTGCCCCAAAGCAAGATGAGAAGGCAGGAAGGGGAAGGGAAACTGGACGAATGGGGTGGAAAGGGAGAGATAGCTGTCACATTGTGGGGATTGCAACCGATGTCACAAAACACTATATGTATAAATTTTTGACTGAGTAACTAACTTGAGCTGTAAACTTTCACTTAAAGCACGCACGCGTGCACACATACACCCACACCCACACATACACAAAGAACTTTGCCCCACAGGTTTTTAATGGACATGAGCTTTCGGAAGTAAATCGCCAGGCCTTTCTTCCAAAGCATCTTTGGGTGGATTTGGACCAACCTTTTTGGTTAGTAGCTGAATGCTTAACTGTTTGTGTCATCCAGGGACTCATCATGTCCACACCTAGCCCATTACAAAACTCCCATGCCATCCTCACTCTTTCCCCAGACGCTGGCTGAACAGACGATCCAAGGAGAGCAAAGTACAAGATTGAAGCAATCTGAATTAAAGTCGCTGAACGTCTGCAAGAAGCAGTGCTTCCCTGATGACTTGTAGTAAATGGTGACACGGACACAAAACCATTTCATGTTGTTCTAAGCCACTGAAATTTGGGGGTTGTTTGTTACAACATTTAGCCCATCTTGTCTCATATAGGTGTTCAATGAATGTTTCCTAAACAAATAAAATAACTCTTGACTACCATACCTGTTGCCGTCAAGTCGATTCCGACTCATAGCAATCCTATAGGACAGAGTAGAACTGCCCACAGGGTCTCCAAGGAGCGGCTAGTGGCTTCGAACTACAGACCTTTTGGTTAGCAGCCGAACTCTTAACCCCTGCACCTCCAGGGCTCCAAAAAAATAAATAAAGGCTTTAGAAAGTGAAAACAGACACTACGTCGCTCCGTCCAGATGAAGTCTCCCTTCCGGAAGAAGCCCCTCTGTCACGAATACACCTGAATGTAGGGCAGCAGGAGCAGCTGCAGAGGGACATGGGCCTAAACGGGGTGCTATTCAGTATGTGTCATCAACATTTATTACCGGAATCTATTCTCATCTTCACCGATCTTACAAAAAAATTCCATACGGATATGGCTTTTTATAAATTCCCACAGCTGTTTTCTTCAGCTGGATTTTAAAAGGATTTGGGAGGGACACTTTATATACCCTATGGGAGCGAATGAATTGAATTAAGAGTTGGAAAAAACTGCCAGGTTAAGCAATTCATCCCCTATTTTCAGAAAGGGCTGTGTTAATATTCCCAGAGAGGATCTTTTCACAAGGGCTTACTAACCCCATCCAGAAGTCATTCTCTATATGTAGCCCCAATCTCTGACACCGCGCCGTCAGGAACAGACCGACAGACTGACCAGAATTGCTCAAAAAGCAGCCGGCAGATGGGATCAAATCTATGAAGAGCCGGTTAGAGGAAATCACACCTGACCGCGTTCAGACGACTACCGCAGAGGCGGGAGAAGGTCCAGGGAGATGTTGATTTTAAGAGGCAAGAGACACCAAGCACAGGAAGTGGTCCTGAGGCAGGTGTCAAATAAGGAATGACGATGGCAGCAGCTGGACCACGGCCCCTCCCTGCATGTCGTAAGGGTCCAAGTGGTGTTCGCACACAAGGTGAAGCGTAAGTGTGGGAGGTGCTGAGGCCAGAGAGCCAGGGCGGGTCATGACTGACCCCTAGAAGGGATGAGAACTTACTAGTGTGCCCCACCAGCAACATATCCTGCCCCCGGCACACTCGATGGAGACCAGGTATAATAAACTGAAATGGCAGGACTACAGGCAATGTCAAGTACAAAGATGAACAGCCAACCAAGAACTACCAGACATTCGAGAAAACCAAACCCATGAAAGAGACAAAAAAGATAAAGGACAACCCAAACAACAACAACACAACTAAGGAGAGGAGTGAAAGCTCACAAGGAAAACAGCTCTTCAGCGTCAGTACAGACAATGCCCTTAAAGTGATCTGAGAGAATACTCACCACACTGCGGAGATTGAATTGGGTCATTGAAACACAACTCCACGGATGAGCTAAAGAACAGAATGAACACAGCTGAAGACACATTAGTATATCAGAAGATCTTACCAAGAAATTTTCGCTGAATGTAGTGGAAAAGAATGAAGAGATCTATATATAAAAGTTAAGAGATAACAATCATTATCAAAGTTAACATTTATTGAATGTTTATTATGTATCACTGTGTATGTGTGTCTATATTTCATTTAATTATCACAATCAGCTCTGTGATATATTCACTATTACTATCCCCATTTTATAGATGAGGACACTACAGCACAGAAAAATCAAATAACGTTTTCAAGGTGACATAATTAGAAGCACAGAAGACTCGTACGTTCCAACATCTAGCTCAGGGGAGTTTGATGAAAAGAAAGAATGGCAAGGAAGATACGGCCAAAGGTGTAACAGAAGCAGATTTCCCTAGAATTTAAGAAAGGCACTAGCCTTCCAATCAAAGGGCCCTCAGATTGCCAAGCATGGTAACTGCAAAAACACTCACATCTCGGTAAACTGTAGTGAAATTTTGAAATACCAAGAATAAAGAAGAACTTCTAAAATACCTGGAGAGAAAAAGCAAGTTACCAACAAAGAAAGAAAAAATTAGCTTGACATCCAATCAGATCTCATCAAATTGCTCAAAATTACTCAGAAACCACAAAAGCTGCATTCTCTGACCACACCGAAATAAAGGCCGAAATTAACCCTGAGAGATTAACTCCCCAATCCCGATTCCACCCTCCACATTATCTACTTGGAATTATTTTTTTAAATCCTCCTAAATAACTTTTGGGCTAAAATAATGTTAAACATAAATTATTAACCATTTAGAAACAATAAAAATTCAGAAAGTAGAATGAAACAATTGAGAAAAATAAAAATTAGAAATTATAAAATTAACCAAATCTAAAACATCCCTAGAGGACTTGATCAATAAAACCAAAAGCTATTTATTCAAAGAATCAATAAACAAGAGAAGCCTTTGGAAAGTCTGATCAAAGAGGGAGGGGAAGATAGGAGACCCTAATAAACAGCGTAAGAAATGAGTAAAATGATATAACTAGAGATAGAGGAAATTTTAAAAACTAAGTAATATACATGCAAATATAAACATAGACAACCACATGTCAAAACACTGGGAAATCTAGAGAAAATCAATAACTGTTTAGGAAAATAACTGAAGAGGTAGAGAACATCTAAAAAGAGTTAAACATCTATTTCAAAAAACGTTTCTAGGCTACACAGTTTTATGTGAGACTTCTACCAAACTTTCAAGGGACCACAAATGGCCCAAATACATATTAAAAATGCACTCAATGTCACCAGTACTCAAGGAAATGCAAATTAAAACAATATGATAGTTTTTTGCCCAACAAACTGTTAAAAGATGTTGTTAGGTGCCCTTGAGTCGGTTCCAACTCATAGCGACCCTATGAACAACAGAACGAAACACTGCCCATTATCTGTTAATGATATTGTTCGATAATTTCCACATTCTGTTGGATCACCTTTCTCTGGAATGCGTACAAATATGGAACTCTTCCAGTTGGCTGGCCAGGTAGCTGTCTTCCAAATTTCTTGGCATAGACAAGTGAGCACTTCCAGCACTGCATCAGTTTGCTGAAACATCTCAGTTGGTATTCCACCAATTCCTGGAGCCTTGTTTTTGTCAATGCCTTCGGTGCAGCTTGGACTTCTCCCTTCACACTGTAGGTTCTTGATCATATGTTACCACCTGAAATGGCTGAATGTCAACCAATTCTTTTTGGTACAGTGCCTCTGTGTATTCCTTCCATCTTCTTTTTTTTTTTTTAATTTTATTTTCTTCCACCTTCTTCTGATGCTTTCTGCGCTGTTCAATATTTTACCCATAGAATCCTTCAATACTGTAATTTAAGGCTTGCATTTTTTCTTCAGTTCTTTCAGCTTGAGAAATGCTTGGGTTTTCTATCTCCAGGCCTTTGTGTATGTCATTATAATACTTTACTTTGTCTTCTTGAGCCGCTCTTTGAAATCTTCTGTTCAGCTCTTTTACTTTATCATTTCTTCATTCGCCTCAGCTACTAGACGTTCAAAAGCGAGTTTCAGAATTTCTTCTGACATCCATTTTGGTCTTTTCTTTCTTTCCTCTGTTTTTACTGACCTCTTGCTTTCTTCATGTATGATGTCCTTGATGTCATCCCACAAGTCGTCTGGTCTTTGGGCATTAGTGTTCATTCAAAATGTATAGTTCTGTTTATTTCAGTGTATTATAATTGAGTGCTTTTCACACTAAGAAAAAGACACTAGGGCATTTTATACGCACTGCTCTGTCAAACTATTCTAAGCGATGAGTGTAAAGCAGGGTGATTTGTAGTCAGGAAACTAGTACTACATCCAGCACTGACCATCCCATTCTTCTCGTGTGGAGAGCCTTTACTGGGTTGGTGATCAAGATACATTTGGGAAAATTCTCTGACATTTCATTCTTTCTTACTCCATTTACCGTGAACAGCACTGACTTTATTTGGTTTAAATATTATCAAATGTTTTAAAAAATCTAAATGAGTCAAAGAGATAAAATATAAATTAGCAATAAAATGTCATTTCCCAAAGAATTCTAAGTATAGGTACTTTATCTAAGTAAGTTACTGCTATGCATATTTTATTAACAAAGAGATGAAGGGCCAAAGAAGGTTAAACATTTCGCCAAAGATCACAATGGCCGTGATCCGGGGCTTCTCAATGCCAGCTAGGTGTTCTTTTTAGCCTATCTCTTATCTGTCTGTTCATCTAGAAGCAAACGGTAACCAAAAATACAGACTAATGAACCTCTTTCCACGCACGTTACTGCTTTATCAAGAAACCTCTACTTGAATGTACGTCATTCAAAGTCGCATGAAAAGCCTGAAGAGACCTATCAACCATTCATATATGCTTATTTGTTTCCGTACACTGAAGGTGGCATTGGAAAATGTATCTAGAAAGTTTCTCTTGGACATCATGTTAAGTCCCATGAGCATCTGTGTGTGGAAACATTCAGTAATCCTGAGAATTGCTTCCCCATTTCTAAAATACAGCAGCTCACCTAGAGTGGAAAGGTACTCATTGGTGCCATGAAGTGTAATTCTGATTCCAAAGTGTTGTATTTTCATGCTTCAATAACCACTGCATCTCTGAAAAGTACCATTGGAGTGAATGATTGTTCTAAGTAAGAATGTGCCTGAAGAAAGACAGTATTAGTTTGTATGCTATGTGTTTGTGGAGAGATTATTAGCAAAGAAGAGAAAGGTGGTGTTTGCATTTAGGATTTCATTTCCTTCAAAATTTCATGAGAATGGCTAAGGTAATTTGAATTTTAATCTAGAAGAAAAACCAGACAATTGTGATGTCTCAGCTCAGTCTTGCCAGGCCTCTTTCTAGTCTTCACGGAAAGGAGTAAGTGTCTACTGAAAGAGGCGCAAAGAGCAGATTCTGAATCAATTTTCCAAATCTATCAGTCCATCTGGCAGCAAACACCATTACTTCTTGTCCACTGATATTTTAATGCTTCAGGAGGAAAAAAGTGGGGAGGGCACCATGATTAGCATGGAGAAAACAACTTTTAGTTATTAGCATCTAAAAAAAAAAAGGTGGTGATCTATGTTCTATGAGAAGAAACATAAAGGAAAATGGTTATTTTGGATCAAGGACTGGCATACAAGCTTCAAAGTAAACAATTATAGATTTAACAACTGGGTTTAAAAAGCATGACATTTTTGGAATCAAGTAAATGGAATAACTAGGAACATCAGAATTGCAAAAGCCTGCCTTTTCTTTATATATTTAAAAATCGTAACCCCCCAGAGATTTTTAAAAGTATGTAAACATAACAACAATGAGAAAAAATTAGAAAAAAATACTAAGTTTGTATTAGTTAAGACAATGTAAACAATGACTTACCTAGACCCTAGCACAGTAGGTAACTTAAAAAACGCACTAGCCATCACTATGTTAAATTTACATACGAACATAGCTGTTGCTTCTGCGTATTTAAAGGTCCCAATATCAGATGCCTCCGCCTCCTTTGCACACACAGCATAGACAGGAAATCCACTGATTACAAGTTCTTATTCCTTACCAGCTTGTACCACTAATACATACTAGCAATACAAATGTATGAGTAAAAATGTTTAGTCATGCATAATATTCGAAACGATTATTCTGAACCTACCTTAAACACCATAAAGGCCAACAGTAACTACAATTGTAAAACAGTTTTACAAATACGAAATTGCTGCTGTTGAATAGCTACCACAAAAAAGAAAGCCGTAGTTCATTATCAGCACGTGCTCCATAAATATTAATGTTTATAGATCACTTTACAAGCAGACTCTTTTTCATTAGTTCCTTCATCTATCTATTCAAAACAGATATACAAAACAGATGACAGAAAATTCGGGAGACTACAGAATACTGTATCTCTAAATTATTGGGCTAGAAGCTGAGGACTGAGAGATGAAGAAGTTCACAGACTAGCAGGGGAAATTGCGGCGGCGGGGGGGAGGATCCAACTGTATGTAAGGACTTGGGAAGCATAAAGGAAAAGGATATGTTCAGAGAAGACCTCTAGGAGGTGATGTTCTTGAGCTGCCTACTGTAGATAACTAAGTGTTGGCCAGGAAGTCAGGCCAATCATTTGGTTCATGGAGTCTCAATGAATCAGCTCAATTATATTTTGTTTTATTTTACAGTTCCAATCAAGTCCAGAGGGGCCCTGGAATAAACAGTAGTAGAAAGGCAGGAGGTATGCTATCATAGACACAAAGAGACACTTGACCAGGACAGCTGTGTCCCCAACGGGTGCTGCCTACTGCCAGGGAGACCCTATCAATTCAAAATAACCACGAGTCAAGAAAGAACCTGCAGCACAAATCATACGAAGTGCAATCAAATTCTCAGAACATCATAAATGCCTGGAGCTAGGGGGAGCCTTGGAGAGCCTCTGGCCTAACCTTACTCATAGCACGTCAGAGAACACTTGTTCTTCTGATGGTCCGCTGGTTCTAACCAAGGCTCCGCGCGGAACAAGACTGGGCAACACAGCCTGAACCTTCGCTTGGAGTCACGATGTCCACTGGCAAACTCTGAGCCATTCTGCGGTAAAGAAACCTGCTAACTTAGGGCAGCCCAGGGCCCCCAACGTTATTTTTGACCACAGAACCACTCTTTCCTGTACTATAAATAAACAAGGAATACTTTCTGAGAATTTCTCATCTAGTCTGTGCCTTCAGTCACCTTACTTCTTTTTTCCTAGCTCAGATTTCAAGAGGACTAAAGATATTTGATCATTTAAAATATTTAAAAAAATTCCCATCTGGATGTTTGGAGACACAGGAACTATTACTTCTAAAGAACAGTTATCCTGGAGTCTAGAAATGATTTCATAGCACCTCATGCTTTGTTATATATCACTCAAAAGATCATTTATGTTTATTTCTGTAAGGTGTTAAGATAATAATAGTAATGAACGGTGATGCTGAAATACTGTGGATTCAGCGACGATGACAAGTGAAAAGTATGAAATGGTATCTTTTAATTCTTTTTCGTTTTTAAGCACCCATGTGGGAGTGTAAATATTTGGAACATACTGAATGATCTGGGTTTGTCTGCTTTTCATGGACCTCCCTTTTGTACACTTTGTAACAGTTCACAGAGTAAAAGCTGCTTCTTTCACTGTTCTACCCTGTGTCCTGTTTTCTGGAGTTTCTCCTAATTCTTAGACCCTCAAGTCGGCTTTAAAGATTACAAACTTGCAAGGGTTCACTTTATGCGCCCTTCCTGTTTGCTGTTGCAGACATTTCCATGTCATTTATTATAAAAGCTTTGATGCTCTATTGCACTGCTGAAAGACACACTAAGGATGTCCAACAGCCGCGCTGGTCTAACGCGGCTGTGTGCAGTACATTCCAATCTCCTCACTTGCGTAGGCATTTCTCTTCCCAACACTTCTACTGGAATCCACGAGCATTCCAATGCCAAGGAAGGAATCAAGCAGATCCAGTTACAGTTTAAGAAGAAAAAGCTGATAGCTGTTTTTTTCCTAATGTGTAAAGTCTTCTAGCCTTCCTCATGCTGTATTTTTTCTCTTCTTCAGTTCAGGTGATGCCTGATGCTTACCCAGTGTCCCATTCCATAACCTGAATAAAAGGCTTAGCTATGGTAATCAAGACGTCATGTACCAAAATTTAAGAACAAAAGTTGAAAGAAATGAAAATAATCCAATAATAACATGGGATACATAACTGCTGCGGTTTAGTCTCTCGAAGAAAAGCTGTACCAGATTTTTTTCTTTTTTACGGAATACTGATACGGAATATAAAAATAACTTCATCATTCTGTGTTCCTTTGACTTACTGCACATCCATCAACTTGATGTCAGTTGGCCACCTTTATAACCCCCATTCCAAAAAAGATGTTTCAGCATTTCAGAAAAACTCTGGGGTTTGGAGCTACAGAATCACAACTTTTGAAAGGAATCACATCCAGGTCCACTAAATGGTTTGCAATGCACATTCCCTTCAGTAACTCCAAACACCCTATCAATACATACTTTTAACAAGTAACTGAAAGGTAAAGAAATTTCTTTAAAAATAATAACTAAAGGCCAGAGATGGCAATGCTTAAATATATGTTAAGAAATCAAGCAGGAGATGCAATAATTTTCCACATCAAAAAAGTTATGCCATCTTTCCCTAACTTTTACTTTATCTAGTACATTACTTTTACTTTATTTCTGACATTTCTTTTTTTTTTTTTTTTAAAGTAGAATCATATATTTTTATTCACACATTTTTTTCACATGGCTTTAATTCCTGAGAGGAAACAAACACCTCTACAGACCTACTATGTGTCAATCACTGTGCCGAGTATTCTAAGACACAGGTGTTTCATGCAACCCTGCCAAAGTTTCAGAGAGACTTAATAATTTGTTCAAGACTACGTATTTAATAAATAGTAGAGCCAACAGTTACAACAGGTCGACTTGCTCTTCTTCCCATTATAATGATTTTTCAAAGACTAGTGGAAATTACATGGAACAAATCTAACTCTTAGTGCTTCAAAATAAAGAACAGTAATTTATTCTTTTTCTTGTTAAGGTTGAAGTCCGGAGAGTAACAAATGAACTGTCCTTTGCTTCAAGATATGTATGGAAGCAAATAATTTGGGATGCAATTGCCATGCTATTAATAAATTAATATTTTGAAGTTGACTTTCTTCCAGGAATATTCTAATATTTATGTACAAGCCATGCTTTTGGTTGCCTCAACTTCAGAGAGTCATCATTTTAATGTGAGACTCACAGCTGGATTTCAGTGCTTTAACGCATACAACTCTATACTAAGCATGCTAAGGCCTCTGCTAAAATGTCGACTTTTATTGCTGAGCCCACAAACTTTCCCCAAGGGAGCTTTACGCCATGTCTGGATTTCATCCTGTTAAAAGTATGTTTTAAATGTACTTTCTATATATTACATTCTGATAGAGAAGCTGTATCACTGACCTAATTGGGCTGTCCCTATTATGTTAGAGAATACTAAAAATACAATTCAAAAGTGATAATGCAGTCTTTGATGGACGACAGACTGTGGTACTCTGTAGGTGTGACCTGGTTTTGGAACGATCTGGGAGGTTTCTACTCCCCTAGATCTGTGAAGGAGCCGTGGTGGTGAAGTGGTTAAGAGCTCAACTGCTAACCAAAAGGTCGGCAGTTCAAATCCACCATCCGCTCCTTGGAAACCCTATGGGGCAGTTCTACTCTGTCCTATAGGGTCGCTATGAGTCAGAATCGACTCAGTGCCAATGGGGTTGGGTTAGATCTGTGAATACTAGATACTTATTAGCAAATCAATATACTTCATTAATAAAGTATACTATAAATGTAAACATACGGTCTTTAGCATCCTTTATTATTCTGATGACAAAGACATTTATGTCTACATATTTTTATAGATAATAAAAATAGATAATACATCAAAAAGAAGAAATTCATACATTCAGAAAAATAGAAACACAGTACTCTTTTGAAGTTTTTCTCATTTCAATTCTACTTGTCAGTATTAAAACAGAAAGAAATGCTTTCAGTAACATCACAGTATAAAAAGCAGAATCAAAGAAACAAATAAAATTAAGATCTCAGGCAGAGCCATTTTACCGAGATATAATGGTGAGAATCTGTCCCCCAAAACTGGATAGAGCACTCATCAATTCTGCATTTAAAGGCACACAATCTTACTGATTTTCCCGTCATGGTATCAATCATCATCAATATTTTACAATCTCTATTTGGATGCTAGATATTTTCAAGTAGGTATTAATTTATTATACTTTTATTCAGGGTAGTGGTTCTCAAACTTTAGCATGTATAGGCATTAATTACATGGAAAACTTGTTAAAACACCGGTTGCTGTCCTGAGGTTTTGGGGTGGGGCCCAATATTCCTGCATTTTTAGCAAGTTCCCAGGTGATGCTGATGTCGCTGGTCTAGGTTCCACACCTTGAGAAGCACTGATTTAGGGTAACAGAATGGGGCACACAGATTTACTAGGAGTTGGGAGAGAGCATCTGTTAAATCCATCTGTTCCAAAGTCTTCATCATGTCCCACGGACCTCGGGAGGCAGGCTGCATGGGAAGCTTTGCTCCAGAAATTCTTCACAAGCGCCCACGGAGACCACCACACCCTGGTGTTTGGTTTTCCCTGTAGGTGACTGCTACAGACCACTTGCGGCAGTTCAGGCACTTGGAAATCCAGCAGGTATTAGACGCTGAACATGGGGTTTCCTTTACTATGGTATAGGAGAGGATGAACTTAGGTCATGAAAAGATTTAAGAAGTAGGTGCAAGCCAGATACAGACACAGCGTGCTCTGAAGAGGGGACTTCACTTCTTTAAAATGAAAGATGGAGGCATCCTAGTGGAAGGCATACAACTAGGATTCAAGAAGCCACGTTCTTGTGCCAATTAAGCAACTGTCCTGTCAGTAAATTGGAAGGAGTGCCTGAGTCATTCTAACTGCAAAATACAGGCAATACTACCAACTATTCACTTCTCTTCACGACAATTTATGAAAGGACTCCGCGCTGGTCAAGGTATGGGAAAAAAAAAAAGCCATTTCCATTTATTCTGCCAAGATTAGGTTACAGACCTTCAAAAATTTTTAATCGCTTTTGTCTCTTCAGTTCATCACTCTAACCCTAATACTCAATACACTGCCATCTAGTAGATGTTGACTTAGTATACGCTGCTAAAAAGCCAAGACGTAAAAATACATCATACCCCAGACTGAGAGAAGCATAGATACTGAGAGATTTCACAGCGAACAGCGTAATGATTGAAATGTAAATCTAATAATTTTTTTAAATTAATTTATTTTTTTAATTGTAATTCAGATGAAGGTTTACAGAACAAATAGTTTCTCATGAAACAGTAGTACACATATATTGTTTTACGACATTGGTTAACAACCCCATAACATATTAACCCTCTAACTTCTCAACCTCTGTTTTTGTTTGGTGAAAATACACATAGCCAAAGATACACCATTTCAAAAATTTCTACATGCTCAGTTCAGTGACATTGACTACGCTCTTCCAATTGTGCTGTTATTCTCACTT
>NW_004443998.1:2124966-2144461 GCF_000243295.1 Trichechus manatus latirostris
CGGTGTGTTAGCTGGTAGGGGACCTCTGCATGAATCTCTCCTCGCTCTCCGTTCTCTGTCAGTTTTCTCACTCCATTTGGTGCTTGGCTGAGTTCTTCATCTCTTCATTTGATGTTTTAGGGTTTCAGGATTGTTGTATTCTCTGTTCAGCTTAGTTTTTCGGATCTTTGCTGTGGAGGGACAGAGTGGTGCTTCTGCCTACAGTGCCATTTTGCCGGAACTCTTAAGTCTTAATAATTTTTGTTGGTTTGAGGAAGGTATGCTTGGACCAGTTCCTTCTCCTTGTCTCAGGACACCCTGGGGACTGGAAACTAAGCAAAGATTCTCAAACTACTTGTCTGGGTGGTATTTGACTTGCAACAGTATTACCTTTGCAATGAAAGCTTAGTGGAAGCCATCTTCCCAAGAAAGTGCGTTGCAATGGCTCCCTAACATGGTAGGAAAACATCACTTTGTTTAGCACAGCCTACCAGATCCTCACCAAGTGGTCTCAGCCCATTGCTTCAGTCTGCCATCACTCCATTCCAAGTCCTTTGCACTCCAAACACTAAGAACTCATTCTAATTCAGGAAACATACCACATTCTTTCACAATTCTGTGCCTTTCTGGTTCCCTAAGTTTGGAAGGCTTTACTCACTTTTGTTAAATGTTGCATTTTATGAGAATCCTTCTTCACCTCTGGACAGTTAGCTGCTCTCATAGTATCTCTTTTGGAGTAGTGCAGTAGCTAATCACATTATATTGTAACTGTTTGTTTAATGTATTTGTCTCTCATTCACTTTTGCATCCTGAAAACTCAGGTCAGTGCCAATGAATGCTGTTGAATTAAATCCTTATCGAACTGTTTTCAATTTTTCAAAAAAGGAAAGAAAACACTAGTTTAAAAAATGAGCTATAATAGGTGAAAACATTTATAACTTCAAAAGAGCAAAATAGCACTTATATACACTGATGTCTGGCCAGGAGCCTGGGTTAACATGCTTGGCAGATAACTGAAAGGTTGGAGGTTCGAGTCCATCCTGA
This sequence comes from Trichechus manatus latirostris, assembly GCF_000243295.1. Classification (NCBI taxonomy): domain Eukaryota; kingdom Metazoa; phylum Chordata; class Mammalia; order Sirenia; family Trichechidae; genus Trichechus; species Trichechus manatus. The sequence continues at coordinate 2,125,990 of NW_004443998.1, forward strand.
GGTGACTTGGAAGAAAAGCCTGGCAATCTACTTCTGAAAGACCACAGCCACTGAAAGCCCTATGGAGTGCAGTTCTACTCTGACACACAGGGGCATTGCTATTAGTTGGAACTGACTCAACAGTGACTGCTGTATGAAAGAAATTGTTCTTATGTATAATATGCAGAATTATCTATGTACTCTTAAAGATATTAGTATTTAATTACAGTAATTATTATATTAAAAGTACATGCATCGGTACTGTTTATGATATAATTTATACTTTTTTTTTTTAACCTATTCACAAGTTTTTTGTAGTGAATTCTTTCTTTGACACAAAATTTTATTTAGGGAAACATGCACTAAGTACGTGTAACAGTGGCAACCCTGGAAGTGCAGTGGTTACGTGCTACGACTGGTAACCTATAGGTCGACAGTTCGAATCCACTCCTTGGAAACTCTATGGGGCAGTTCTACTCTGTCCTATAGGGTCGCTACGAGTCGGAACTGACTTAAGATGGCCATGAGTTTGTTTGTTTTCCTTATTGTGTAATGATATTTCTGAGAAATGGTACAGAATATAACATAGGCCTGCTTTAAACTGAAGTGAGATTTAAAAAGGATAATCCGGATCTGGTGTGTGTGTAAGTGCGTGTGTGTGCGTGTGTGTGTGTTTTAACCAGACCATTGCGCTGGATCTTTTTCATTTAATAGTTTAAAGAGAAAGACAAAACTTAGAAGAGAATATGTTTATCTTTACTTATTTCCTGGATATGCTCTGTGACGAGTATAAATTCCGCTCTGTAGTTCACACTTGCTCTAGCTATACTCACAGTATTCTACAATGCTAATTATTCACCTTCCTGTAGCCTCCTCCATGACACTTTACCCAATCGGCTGCCAACCAAAAGGTCAGCAGTTCAAAACCACCCGGGGACTCTGTGGGACAAAGACCTGGCAATCTGCTTCAGTAAAGATCACTCTATGGGACAGTCCTACTCTGTCACCTGGGGTCGTTATAAGCTGGAAGTGACTCAACAGCACCCCACAACATCGGTCTCAGAGGACCATGTGTCTTTCTCTCCTACTAGACTGCCAACTCCTTGTGGCCAGAGAGCTTACGCTTTGAATGCAGTGTGGTGGTGGGCAGAGCTCATTAGCTCCTTACTAAACGTTTACTGAACTAAACTGAAAATTAACACACAAAATGATGACTCTGAGGAATAGGAGCACATTAAATATTTAATTCTGTTCATGTTACTTAAATATTTTAGAAAGATTTATGAAATATATCTGAAATATATTCTGAAATATATCAGTATCTCAGAAAATTATATTAATCATGACATTCCATTCTAGTCATATGAGTATTAATATTCCAAATATATAATCTGGCATAGTTCCTCAAAACTTTTAATTTCAATATTATATTAATTTGATGTATGTTTACATACATGTATATGCATTTATAAATATGTCTATCCACAAGTTTTTAAGACTGAATATTTCTCTTACCAAAAAATTCATTTAGAATATGATTCAATATTTAAGTTTAGAAGCATGCATACTTTAGAAATTTCTCTTTACAGAATATATTTAAGAGCAACCAATCTTACGAATTTTCACAGTAATCAAACATCACAACAAATAAAAATCTTCAGAATGAAAAGTCCTATACGTCTTTGTACACAATAAATTTAGATACACAGGGAACACTTTTCTTCCATTTGGATGAATTACTTTCCTTGATTTTTAAAAATTAGGTACTTACTATTATATCAACACAAACCAATGACACTGACAATAGTATTCTTATTTTACCTCTGCCAGCATTTTGAAAGCTTGGAATTATATCATATTATAAAAATTAAGACCTAGCTGAATGGTTATGTAGCATTAGAAAAAGCAACATAAAACCATGCAAGATTTTTCACTCAAACACTTGAAACACAAATTTAAAAACAGATTCTTTAACATGGTGTTATCCATACTACAGTTTAGTAGGCCCAGCATTTTTAGTACAAAACTATTTTCATTGCAAATGCATATGTACGGCACAAGTGGTTTCAAAAACATTTTTGCATTGTGATAAAAGGTAAGTAACCTCATCAAAGACAAACATCAGAATATTTTACCATAAAAGACTAAACAAATTAGTTTCAGATATTTAAAATGTTTTGTGCCAAGTGTTCAGTCTAATTTCGTACCATCAATTTTCAGTAATTTCAAGTTTTCTCTGGAGCACATCATGTAAAATCTTAGAATTACAACCAGAGAGGTGTCATTTAAAAACGTTACCCAAGTACTGTTTTTTGCTCAAGGCAATGCCTTCAGAGATTAAAGTGGGCAGAAATATTTACATTTTTACTAATGGCATTTCAGTCTTAAAACTTCTATACACCAAACTACGATGAATAAATCAACCTTCGTGAACCTGGATATCTGTGTATTTCTTACGGGCATGAGGGGCAGTTAAGAGATACGGTGGCAGGCACACAGCATCCGAGTTTCGCTAGGTGGCGCAACAAGAATAATTTATCTTTCTGCTTCTGCTGTCTGCTGGAATGTTAGCAAACCGAATGACAGAGGACAAAGTGGGTACCAGTGGTGTTTGTAGAATTCTTACCTAAACTAGATTATTTTTTATCTATTTATACAGGAGTTTATTTCCTTTATAATAACAACAATTTTTAGGACAAAGTAAACTTCAGCACGACTGATGATTTTCTGCTTTCCCACTGGCTTCTAAACACTGAGACAGAGAGTGTGGGGGCTTTTAGAGAAGGCACGATGTAACAAAAATAAATAACACAGGCACTAGTTTATTGAAGCCCCACCAAAAACACATCTAATTCAGAAGTAAAAATTGCTAGGAAACAACTTCTCATGGATGTGAAGGCATGATGTGTGGATTTTATAACACACAACAATTTAGGAGCTCTGATAATATTTTTCAGCATCCAGAGTAGAGTTCAAAAGGGACGGTCTAGGAATCAGAACTGGATTTTGGATCTAGCTAAGCAGTCATCTAATTCGTGACCTGGGCTACAGTTTCTTAAACAGTCAAATGACAGAGTTGGATTCAATTAGTTCTAAGGTCTTTTGGAGTTTCAAAAAACGTATTTCTGCCAAGACATTAGTTTATTTTATTCAATATTTTCCAAGAATTAAGTTTAAATGTATATTCTGCTTTACTGAGCTCAAGCCAAAGATTAAAACATGAACAATCTTAACAGACATTGGCTCCAACATTGAACGGAAAACACGATTTAGATCATTAATCCATCTAGCAGGAACCACATCTAGAAACATTTGCTCTTCTCTTTCTGGAGAGGGTAATTTTTAGAATACCTCTTCGATATTAAAACTTCAAATTGCTTTTATTTTACTGTTCTGTCTAGGTTTTCTAAATGTCATGCTTTCAACTGCTGTGCCCTCAGAGCCTCCCAACCACTGGACCATGACTAAGTCACAGGTGTGTTAAATATGGATCCTCTTGGCCCTCGGTCCTCAGGGTGAGCAGCAGGGCTGGAGGTGGCTGGAGTTCCAGAGCCAGCGGCCTCTGGCTAAGTGCAGGCGGGTCAGTGTAACCCAGGGCGCCAAATAAATACAACTCATTTGCATGTCATGACTTGAGAAGACTGGGGAGCGCTGTATTATAGTATCTCTGCATTATCGTCATTTTACCTGTAATAAATTACTTGAGATCACTGGAAGACACGAAAATGCCTCCTTTTAACTATCTCCCCAGTTAACTTGCCGACTCTTTTATCAAGTTTTGTATAATTGCAAAATTTCTGGCTGAAAGTAATTTCATAAAACAATATGAATACTGATGACTAATAATTAAGAGGGTATTTTAACACGAGGAAAATATGTATAGTTCCTGTGTTAAATAAGCTAATTTATCTAAAACCTATTTAATAGTAAACAAACACATCATTAAGTATGTCATAGAGCAGGTTCTTGGCTCATCAATTTTAATACTGAATTAAACTAATACAGATTTTTAAGTGATCTTTTTTCCATGATTCTAATATAGAAGACTGACTAAATATCATCTGTAAGAATAAAAGTATATAATAATTCCAAAAGTTATTAAATTAACTTACAAAGCACCAGATGGACATATAATTATCTAGGTTGAATTACTTTTTTTTTTTAATTTGAAAACATATTTTGTAAGTAGCTATGGTGGATATATACACATATAGATTCTTTATGTGTGTACACATGTATATATTATTTCTAGGAAAAATATTTTTATTTAATTCATAAGATTAGGGCTGAAGTCAATACTACAAATGACGTACAGAACACAAGGCCTGAAATTATGAGACATGTGATATGCAACATGTAATATCTTACGCTAGTATGTATTTTATGAATTGGCACAACAAATTTAGAAACACATTAAAAAATGTGTCAATCCAGAAATTTTCACAAAAAGCCTCGGTTCTGCAAAACTATGAAAGCTAATCTCCATTCAAAATGAGTCAAATATTAAACTTCTCTGGAGAAGGAAGCTGCAGATAGCGATGCCAGTGGTGTGTCAGAGAGATTAACATTCTAGTCACAGACCTTTAAGGAAAAAGAAGTACACCAAGGAGGGACAATGGCTGCTTTGGGAAGCCAAGGTAAAAACTGACAGAGAAAATTCAGTAACAGCAATTAGGGCAAACCTCCCCAAAGACTCTCGTGTCCTGGTTACTGCCTGCTGTATTAAGACGGCCTTTCTCATCACTTAATGCTTATTTTCATCACTTTGCTTAAAATATTGATAATCAATTAGGGCTACGTCTGTTTTGCCACAGAATCTGTGTCACAGTCTATCAGACTGTCAGGGCCAATTCAATCCTCATTCAAAGTTAATTTTTTCTTCATAAATCTGCCTTTGGAGGAGTCATTAGGCGCAGAACATAGCCTGAGGTGCAATCACCTATTCTCTTTCATTAGTGGCAGGCAGAGAAGGTGAGGGAGATTATTAGAACTTTGGAATGATCACAAAGCAGCGTGCTGCCTGTCAGATCCCCCCAACATTTAATTCATCTAGCCAACTCACCAGCACTCTTTGCCAACAGTTGTAAATGGACATTATTCATGAACATCTGCGACATGCTGAATATTCTGAACTGGAAATGATGAAAAAGCAATGCCCTTTCTGACTTTAAAATTAATTCTATGGTCAAAACAATTAAGGATATAACCAACATGTTTTGTGATGTTATTTTTAGTCATCTAAGATATGTTTCAGAAGCAAAACAATTTACTAAAGGTAATAATACACAATTATATAAAGGAAAATTAATATATAAAATAAAAAATTCTCAGTATTAAGCCATTAAAAAAAAAAAAGGCTATTTTATCTACATTAGGGATGATCAGGGTTTTTTTCCACCCCTAAAGGTAGAGTTAAAAGTCACGGTAATATTTACATTTTTATTTAATGTGAACGTCTTGTTTAGCAATGTATGACAAAACGAAATGCAGGGCCAATTTAGAAGAAAGACTCTACTTGAAACTGATAACTTTCTTTGTAAATGGGAAGAGATTTCCCAAGTACATCGTTGTTCATGGGCACCATGTTGTCTGTACTACAAACGTCTCAGCTATAACAAGTGTGCTGTGGGCGGAGAGCTGATGGTGAAACTTGGTGCACTAAGAGACAGCTACACCACTAAGTGAAAAGGAAACTTTCTAAGCAACTCGTTTTTATTTTAAAAGATATCACTAATTCTTTTAATAAAAAGAAAATCTGGGTTGTTTAAAATGCCTTGTTCTTTAGCATGTCCAACCTTTTCTAATTTGGAATAGAGAACTTACGTTAGCTGCTAACATAAGAGACGAAAGTAGTGCCTTGCTGGACTGACTTTTTTATGGAGATTCATTGGCCAGTTATTTAAATCTTTACTCAGAATACCAAGCCGAGGACACCAAGATTTTAAATGCTGTTATCAAAGCCACAGTGTTCTAGCATTGCAAAATAATTGTTATTAGGGACTAGCCTCAGGAAATCACGGGCTCGGCATCTCCTAAATGGTGTGCCACGCAATGAAGAGTGCTAAAAGAGTTCAAAGGTGCTTGGAAACCACTTGGTTGAATAAAACTAAACTGTTTCCTTACTGCAGAACTCACCAGAACCTATAATATGCTAACGTGCATTAGGATCCTAAGAGGGCGAGGTAATGTGGTGATTCCCAAATTTATTTGACCACGGAACCATTTTTTGACATCATTAGAATATCAACAGGTTTTCCTAACTTTCACCGGTTAAGTTAACCATTCCTCTTCTGTCTACACTGGACTTGATATTCTACCTCTTTACTTATTTATACAAAAAATGTCTATTGAGAACACACTGTGTATCAGGCAGTGTGGAAGATGCTAGGGTTACAACAGTGACCAAGATACTCATCTCAAGTTACTCATAGTGGAGAATGCTGTTGTTAGCTGCCTTCCAGTGGGTTCCAACTCACGGCGATCCCACGTGTGCAGGCTTTTCAAGTCCGTGACCTTTCGGAAGCAGACTGCCAAGCCTGTCTTCCCACGTGCCTTTGGGTGGCTTCAAACCACCAACCGTTTGGGCTCCTAGTCGAGTGCTTACCATTTGCGCCACCCAGGGACTCCAGCAGGGAAGAGAACTGATTTCTAGGTCTGTCTTCCCACCGTCTCTGAGTGTTATGAAATGTATCTTATCATATCTGTATCTTCCCAAGGCTAAGTAACTGGTAAACAGTAGAAGCTCAACAAATACTTGTTAGACTGAAGCAGAATTTCGTTTTTCCTGGATAGTTTCAATGACTTCATGGTCTGAACGCTGGCTTTCCCCTCCCTCCATCTTTCCTCTCACCATGGTTAATATCCACCACAGCCAATGACGTAAACTGGGTCTATTATGTAATATGAAGCTAGAGAGAAGCTACATTTTAAGGGAAAACACAAATACAAAGCAAGACCGGCGAGTTAGTCCCACTTTAATGGTAGCGGCTGCCTTAAGCTCTGTGTCAAGAAGGATTCTGCTGCATGCCTGGGTTCAGGGGGGAAGGTGTCACGAGCAACTACAAACGACTGCAAAAGAGTTTTGAGAACCATCACGGCTAACCATTTCTGCCGCTGTGACTGATACCATCACTATCACCACCGTCACAGGTTCAGAAAACAGAAACTTTTCCAGCTATCTGAAGAAAAGATGGACTAGACACAGGGAACTGGCACCCATCAATCTGCTGTAAGGGCCGAATGCACAGGCTCTGGGTTTGTCCTCCAAGAACGATGCCCAAGTCAACACTGCAGACCTGGCCTGATGGGGAAGCTGTAAAGCAACCACAAGCAGAAGGGTGAGAAATCAGGGGACTGCTGCCTGAACGGAAGGGTACACGAACACCCCAGGAAGCCCCCAGTGCACTTGCCTTTCAAGCTGCACAGAGCTGGCAAGCAGCCACTGAGACCCTCCTGGAGACGTGTTCTAGGTCTCCACAGCTCCGCTTCTAGCAGCCAGAGGCCAAGCAGCAGGAAGATGCCTCCACGTCACTCCCACTTTCAAAATTCCATGTGAATATATCTAATCGGTGGAACCTCATTCATATCCAGAATTTTAGACACAAAGGATTCTAGAACATGTAGGTTTTAGCCTTCTGGATTTTGCAGTACAGGAAGGCAGACTAGAAGAAGGTTAGAATAAATTTTATGTGCCAATTCACAATTCTACTACAAGAGTCAACATTTATTGAATCCTTAATACATGCCAAGCATCTTTGTATATGTTTTACATGAATTATTCAGTGCTCATAATAACCCTATATGGTTTTCATACTCCTTTTACCGTTGATGAAACCAAGACACAGAGAGGTTAAACAAACTGTTCAGGCTCACACAGTTACTAAGGGATAAGGCCAAGATTCAAAGCCTGGTTGTCTGGCTCCAGAGTCTCTACCCTTCACCGGCGGCCTGTTTTCTAAGAGTAGCGGCCTTATCCCTGAAATAGATTAACAATGATGAGAAAATTCATTTATTTTCTGCTTTTTTTTTTTTTTTTTAAAAAACTAGGTGGCATTTCAAAGAAATCAGTAGGCTAAAGACTGCTAAAACAATCTGGCTAAAGGTTTACTAGACTATCTACATGCAACATTGACAGTGGAAGCTTGACGCCGTTCCTAGAAGAAAGCAGAATAAGCAATAAACTATTGTTCTGATTGGGGGAAAAAGACTTGAAATATGTTCCTAATGGGAGATGGTGTTAAATTCTTCTCTACCTGTAGTTTCTTAGAGGGAAATACAGCAGTGCATCCCAAGAACCAAAATTAGTTTATACCCTTTGAAGCAATAATTTCACTTCTGAAAATGTAAGTCAAAGAAATAAGTTTAAAATGAAAAAAAGAAAAATCTGTATGCATGGCAATATTCATTGAAGCAGTATCTTAAAAGAAAAAACAATAACATAAATATTCAACAGGCAAATGGCTAATGTTATATTTCTGGGAGAGGTACACAATACAATCATGCTAATTAAAATTATGAAACAAGTTGGGAAAACGCTTCTGATGCAAAAAAGCAAAATTAAAAAATGAATCTATGCGATACAAACATACAGATAAGGAAAAAGTGAGAAATACAATAAATTATACACTGAATTTCCATCTGTAAGTGGATCTTTTTCTGAGCTGTCTGTCTCACAGATCTGACTGAGGATTACTGCACCAGTAACACACATTTTCGTATTTGGTCAGGCCTAGTGAACCTCATTATCCCACCTTTAAAGTCTTTTAGAGGGGTACTATGCTCATGGAATTATTTTTCTGAATAAGCTTTAGTCTCTTTTTTGTTATTTCTCCTCTGATCCTAACAACTACAAAAACAATCTACAAATAACACAATCTCATCGGGATCTGAATTATCGCATAACGCATTACTTTGGAGAAAACTGAAATTTTCACAATATTGGATCCTCCCACCTAAAAATATAGTGTTTTCCTTTATTCAAATCATCTGTATCTTTCAGTAAGGTTTGGGAGTTACATTCATCTACACCAAAACACTTTTATTCAAGGCCGCTTTCCCTTTTGGCTCCCCTCTTTAAACACAATTCTTTTCAGGGGGTTACGTAAACTGTCTCATTTTCCCAACATCTATTCATTCTTCAGTCCACTCCAAAATGGCTTCTAACTTTATCACTCAATCAAAGCTGCTCTTCCACGACTTCTAAGTCACTAAATTCACTGAACATTTTTTTTTTTAAGTATTAACACGTGACAGTGTGCTGCATTAGTGAGCACACGTGTACACAGGGAAATTCTTCAAAGCTTTTGTGTGATGAGACTTTTCGGGCCTTGCCTATGAGGAGTGACAGAGGGGAGGGCAGTCGAAAAGGAAAGAAAACAGTGAGAATGAATGAATCTGTGTGTTTGGTTGGCCAAGAGTTAGTGAATAACCTTAACCTATTTCAAAAGACTGCTGACGTAACAAAGTTAGAGTAAAACTTGCTGCTAATGTAAAGGGATAAACTTTGAGTATTACACTAGTCTCCTTTTTGATAGATTTACACTGTCTACTCTGTATCTTTGTGTTTTTAGAGGACTTGAGCCTATTTTGTGAGGAGCTGGATCCTATCATGTAATGTGCTGTATTAGCAGATCTATAAAGGCAGCATGAAGGTGGTGGCATCACTACCTGCTCAACCTACAGACGAAGCGTCATCACTGGAGATGGCATCACTTCAAATATTTTATGAAATCAAGATCACGAATCACATGACTCCAGGGTGGAAAATAACTTCTGTAGACCTTATTATTGTTAGGTGAAGGTTACGCAAACTTGGATCAGTACTGCAACTAAGGGCACTCTTTTCTTCTTTTAGACGAGTTGAAAACATAAACAAAAAATTCAAGTTTTTGGCTGGTTACAAGTAAATTGTCGTCTACGATGGTAAAGACAATTACTTGCCTGAGTTCTCGTCATAAGCGGCCACCATCCGCCTGTGTGCTGTGTTCTCGCCCTACGACCACACTTGAGAGCCACAGTGTCAGTTTTTCCATCCGATGTAGAAAAAAAACCAAAAGGACGACGCCCAAGGTTATAGCAGTAAGGACTGTTCAGTGAGGTCCTTGTATCTCACAGTAACTTCACTAGAAATCTTTGTAAAAATCTATGTATTAAGTATTTCATTCACTCCTATATTTATATTGATAATGACATTCTAACAATTGCTTAACTTTGACAGAACTATAGCTGACACATTTCATTGGTTTTGTAATAACACCCATTAAAATGTGACCAGAGCTAGTCCCACTGGGCTAGGCTGTCACCAAACAGGAAATAAACATAATTTAAAAATTTCCTGTTGAATATTTTCAAGGTAAGCCTTATTTTTATTTGCCATTTAACAAATGCATACTCTGCATCTTTGTACATAGTCTGTATCTATACCAAGGCATAGACTCTAGTTGATGTCTACAGTGCTTACGTTTCGTTTAGCTCTTTAGTGCTAGAAAAACAGTCTTGAATGTCAAAAATCCCAAACCCATTCCTCACTGGGGCCCAGTAATGTCTTCTTATGAAGTTATTTTGACTAAAAACTTGGAAGTTCTGTTTAAAAACAAAAAATTAGTTGTTGTTGAGTTGATCCCAATGCATAGTGAGCCCAGATGTGTCAGAGCAGAACTGTGCTCCATTGGGTTTTCAGGGGCTGATTTTTTAGAAGTAGATTGCCAGGTCTTTCTTCCCAGGTGCCTCTGAGTGGGCTCAAACCTCCAACATTTCAGTTAGCAGGCAAGCATGTTAACCACTTATACCACCCAGGGACTCCATCTGTTCTGAAGATAGGGTAAACCACAAATGGAATCCACATAGGCAGATCACTTATTTAGAATTAATTACAATAAATTACCTTGGTTGCTGAGAACAGGATTTACCAGTAAAAGAGCTCTGTACAGTTTTGATGGCAGAAAGCTATCATTTGGTGCTTTACTTAATCTCAAGTTTTTAATCAGGTGAACAAATGATTCTTGGTCAGCTCGCTGGGAAGCTACTCTTCTCAAATTTGACATTTGATGGCAACATTACTGAGAATTTTCTAGGACCAGAGTGGATAATTAGTAAGACGGAATATGAAATGATATGGAAATTCTGTTCTTCCTCGGGGTTGTAAAACTTTGGGAACTGTTCTGTTCATGTCCTGAGGTGGGCACAGCACTGATTCCTGAGAAAAATTCTAGGCTTTGCCCGGAAGTATCCTCCCTTGGCCTCCTTCCCATGGAGGTTAGGGGCTAGATATCCAGGAGGGCATACTCACTAGGCTTCTCAGTTTCCATAAAAGAATGCCAGCCTTATTTGACCTCTAAGTTTAAGGACGCACTTTTGAGTCAACCACACAGAGGACCTGCACTTCAGGCCTTTCCAAGAGCACAGAAGTCTGAAATGGCTCCTGATCAACTACTATAAAAGCCTGGCTGAGAGAAATTTTACAGAGAAATAACTGTTGTAAAGAAATGCATTCTGTTTCTCCATATATACCAAGTTTTAATTAAATTCAAGCAGATCATTCAGAGTACTATGTACCTGGATCATATTTTCTTAACCAACTGGATTTCACTATATTGCTTTTGTGTGGTCAGGTCCTTGCCTTTATTGATGGACATTAAAAGTCAGAGGTGCATGAAACTTGTTATTGCATTTCTTGGAATTTATGATGTTGAAGATATTATACACTACATCACACAGTGGTGATGATTATTAGACAGCAGTAACAACAAAAGACAGCATTTGAAGGTTTATGTTATTTCCTTTAATAAGAAAATCCCCTACATGAAGTCCCATGTGAGAATATTCTTTTAGGAAAAGTTCTGCTGTGAAACTTGCCTGTTCTGACACTCGGCTTTTGGCTTTGATTGTTCGCAAATCCAGAACAAACAACCGCAACGCTACAGGCACTTCTAATTTGGGAATTTTGTTCTATTTTTCTCTTGCTCTTGACTAATTAATGTATATTTTTCCCTTTTCTGATTTTTAAAAATCCAGGCATCAACATTTTATTACTTTGCTGTTGAATCCTACAAATAATTTATAGAAGAAAAAGAATAAATTAAGACAAAAATGATTAGTAAGTTTACATAAATGGAAAAATTAAGACAGTAATATTCTCCCTGTTATTCTGATGAGTAAATGAGCTAACGTACATAAGATGTCCCACCCCTGGGGGACAGCAGGCCCTTAACTCCTCTGAGTTCCTTCAGACGCACTATAAAACTCTGCAAATAGCCTCAGTATTCACGCACTTACTGCTCATCGACTCTCTATACTGAAAACTGTTCTGTGGGAAACTAAGTGTTTTTCTCACTCACCATATTGTCCTCTTTGGGAAATCTCAGAATTCTTCCACAGAGGTAGGTAACTTCTGACTTCTCCAGAAAAGCTATCGGAGAGGTTAAAGGAAGCGAAAAGGAAAAACAAACAGGATGCCTTCAGACAAGCAGTGATGGGGTGTCGGGCAGCTCTGGGAGTTTGGGGGCAGAGCTGGGAAACAGAGAGTATCATGCCTCATGGTGATGTGCTATGTAGAAGTTTTTATGAACTGTAGGTTTCATCTTGGATGTCCACTCAAGTACACGGACAGTAACAGTGTAAAGGGCTGTGCTGAGAATTCTGAAGTGACATCTGGACTCTGTAAGCAAGTACACTCAACAATTAGCAACATGCTTTGGGTGCAGCCTGGAGGAGTGGGGACCAGGACTCCAGATGTGCTGTCCCTGGTCTACAAAACATGACAACAAGAACGACCAGGATGTAATTAAGACAACTTTCAGTTATTACAGTCAATGGAAGTTTTAAGAAATAGACACAAATTCAAAGACAGGAAAAAAGTGATGCAAAAAATTTCTGTTTTACTCATATGTATCTTCATACTCCTTTTTTTTTAAAAAAAAAAATCTTCATAGACATTCTAAAGCTTATATTTCTATGTATAAAATACCAAATGGCTTCCCAAATTCTGAGAACTGTTTCCAGCGATATTTATTCCCTTAAGTATGTTATAATGAAGAGAGGAGAAGTTCACCTTGTATGTGAGTTATCTGTTGCTGTGGAATACACCAGTCCAAACTTACGCTTCGAACAACCACCATCACTTATTTAACTCATGAATCTGCAATCTGGGTGGGGCTCAGCCAGGATAGCTGCCTCTGCTCCAGGTGGCATCAGCTGGGGTGACACAAAGGCTGGGACTGAGCTGACGGGTGGGGGCTGGAATCCTCTGATCATCTTGCTCACTCACATGTCCAATGGCGGTTGCTGTCAGCTGGGACCTCAGCTGGAGGTGTCAGCCAGAACACTTACACGTGGCCTCTCCACGTGTCTGCTGGCTTCCTCACACCATGGAGGCTAATCTCCAGGAGCAAGTGCAGCAAGAGGCAGGAAGTGGAGGTTGCCAGTCTCTACAGGCCTGGGTCTGGGAACGGGTACAACGTCACTTCCGCTGTGTTCTGCTGGTCAAGCAGCCACAGAGCCCGGCTCCAAAGGGAGGGAACACAGACCCACTCCTCAATGGGAGAAGTATCAAGGAATGTGGGGGTATGTTCTAAAACTGCCACAAGTTTAAGCTATCAAAACGGTTGAGAGAGGTACAAACAAAAAAAGACAGTAAAAAAGAAAGACCAAGAAAGGATAGCAGAAAGTAAATAAATCCATCTGTATAAAATATCAATAGGATGATATTCAAGAGATGAAATTACTAAATAAAGGAAGCATTACATTTGAGAGCACACGCAACAGAGGCATCGTGCATGTGTGATATATGTCCATGAATCTTCAGGATAAAAGATATGCTCTGGGCACTCAGAATTGTTTCTGACATAATAAAGCAAAATTCTAGATATATCACATCTGAAATTCCATGAAACTTTAAAATAAAGGGCTGATAAGAAATCTAATAAGGCAAAAACAATCTAGGAATAGTTAACCAGTGCAAATCTATGCAAATTATGTATTCTGGTGTCAAATACTGCTATGAATGAAGACTTCCATGACCCAACTACAATAATTTCTTTTAATATAACTCAAAGCATTAGTCTTGCCAGTCTCCTCATCTTGTTCAAGAAGCAAAGATGTAAAATGATTATATCTATCTGAGCTAACAAATAACCAACAGTTTTTGCTTTCTTTCTATAGAGTTCTGGTTCAATCAACTCATGTAACTATAATAATTAACAAAAATAAAAGCCAACATTTATTGAGTGGTTATGTATGGGCAAATTGAGTTCATTACATGTGTTAACTTTCCTAATGCTCATTATTAATACCTGTTTTTACCAGTGAGGAAACTGAGGCCCGGGGAACTTCAGTAGTAAATGAGAGAACCCAAACTACTCTAGGCAGCCTAACTCCAGAACCCAAGTAAACTCATTACGTTCTATAAAAGGCAAAAAGTAGTGGCAGACATTATTGCAAATGCATTCTTCATATTTCATGAAAATAATAGCTGAGAAAATGCACAGTAGACTCTTTCAAGCTGGGTCATTTCATTAGAAAAAGAATGAGTTAAATAATAGAGTCCAGTTTAAAACAGGCAAAACTTAGTTTAGCAATATACATTCAAGTGTTAAAACTATAAAGAAAAGCAAGGAAGTGGCCACCACAATAGACGGGAAGGTGGCAGTTACGACAGGAAGGGGAACATGGGGTTTCTGAGGTGCTGGCTAAGTTATTTTTCGATCTGGATGATGTAACAGAGGTATTTGCCTCATAAAAATTTGATGATCTGATTATTTATATTACATACTTTTCTTCAAGTGGGTTGCATTTCATATTACACGAGGTAAAAGAGAAAAATTCCAAGAGAATTATTAAATGCTAAATAGTTGAAATTCCAAAAGAGGTGAATGATTTAAAAAAATAAATAGACAAACAAGGAGTCAGGCAAACAGGGAAAGAGACAGAGGGGCTGGAGAAAGAGGTATTTATTGAGCACTTGCTATGTACTAGGAACTATTTTCGATGTTGAGGACTTGGTATACAAGAGAGGGACTGTCTGACCTGCTACAAGTCTGACAGAGAAATGTCAAATAAACAAAATTTGTATTTAATTAGAAACCGCACTGAGAGCTAAAGGAAAGTTCACGGTGCTCCAGAGAGGCTGACACGGCCTAATGGCAGGGTCGAGGGGCTTCACTGAGGCATACGATTTAAGTGAAGTCTTCATGATAAGCCTAAATCAGTCTGGCAGTGAGGAGACAAGTACATCAGGGAGATGGAACAACACGCCAAGTTCCTGAGACGAGACGACGGTGGGTATGACTGAGATCCAGACACAGACCTCCACGGTTAGACTTCAGGAGCGAGCATTTCCAGGTGAGGCTGCACAAGTGAACGTTAGCAGACTGTGCAAGGCCCTGTGGCCACGTCTATTTTAACTACTTTATCTGAATTTTATCCTTGGGGCAGATGGAAGCCACTGGAAGGTTTTGTGACAGGATCCAATTTACAGAAGATCATTCTGGGCGCACTGTAAGGAATAGATTATACAGGGCGAGACTGTGGGAAGACGAGCTAGAAGGCTATTGTGGCACAATGGTTAAGCACTCAGCTGCTAACCTAAAGGTTGTTGGCTGGAACTCACCCAGTGGCCCCACAGTAGAAAGACCTGGCGATCAGCTTCCATAAAGATTACAGCCTAGGAAACCCTATAGGGCAGTTCTACTATGTCACATGGGGTCGTCATGAGTCAGAAATGACTCGATGGGTGACGGCACCCAACAACAACGGGCAAGGGATGATGATGGCTTGCCTAGGATAAAGGCAGTGAAAACAAGCAGAAAGATTAAAATTTATTTTAGGAAGCATCCATAGTGTGTGGTGATAGAAGAGATATGGCAGTTGAGGGGCTCACCAAATTGCTGGTTTGAGCAACTGGAGAGATGGACACAGCATGTGTTGTAATGGATGGACACTGAGAGAAGACGTTAGGGACGAGAGCAGGAAGATAAAGGAATTCAGGACAACCTTACCTGTTTGCAATACTTAAGTAGAGATGTCAGGCAGTTAGCTATAAGTCTGAAGCTCAGAAGAGAGGTATAAGCTGGAGATACGAATTTAGGGGCTGGTGCACACAGATATCTAAAGCCTTGGGAACGGATGAAAGAACTTAAAATGAGAATATAGAGTAAAGAAACAGGACCACTCCATCAGGAACACTTAGGAGTTAGGCAGAGAAGTAGGAGACTGAGAAGGAGCTTATTAATGAATTAACTACTAATGAATAATTATCAATGAACTTATTATTAACTTTTGTCATTTTAATATCAATTATCTAATAAAATAATTATTATTAATAACTAATAACAAACCGATTACCTAGTAATTAATTACAATTATTTTAATAACCAACTGAGTATTAATCATCAATGAATAATGGCAATCTATGGCCTGGAGCACAACTGTCCAGTGAAATGGGCCAGGGCTCTAAAGATGGTACAAATACGAACAGTAGTTCATTTTAGTATAATGCTCACATACTGAAAATAAACCAAACCCAAACCCGATGCCGTCAAGTTGATTACGACTCATAGTGACCCTATAGGATAGAGTAGAGCTGCCCCATAGGGTTTCCAAGGAGCGGCTGGTGGATTCGAACTGCCGACCTTTTAGTTAGCAGCCAAGCGCTTAACCACTGCGCCATCAGGGCTCCATACTGAAAATACTATTTATTTTCTAAGAATTGATCATGTAAAATTCATACTTTTATGCAATAGTCAAACAATGTCCAAAACAGAATTTATCCTCTCTTGTCATGGATTGCATTGTGTCCCCCAAAAAATGTGTGTAGCAACTTGGCTAGGTCATGATTCCCAGTATTGTATGATTGTGTTATCTGATGTGATTTCCTTATGTGTTGTATAACTCTACCAGTATGATGAGATTATATGTGATCTCCTCATGTGTTATAAATTCTATCACTGTGATGAGGTTATACTGATGAGGTTGACAAGATTAGTGTCTTAATGCAATCTCTTTTGACATATAAGACAGAGAAGTGAGCAGAGACACATGGGAACCTCATACCACTAAGAAAGCAGTGCTGGAAGCAGAGCGTGTCCGTTGGACCTGAGGTTCCTGTGCAGAGAAGCTCCCAGACCAAAGGAAGATTGACGACATGGACTTTCCTTCAGAGCTGATGGAGAAAGCATTCCCCTGGAGCTGATGCCCTGAATTTGGACTTGTAGCCTACTGGACTGCAAGAGAACAAATTTCTCTTTGTAAAGCCATCCACTTGTGGTATTTCTGTTAGAGCAGCACTAGATGACTAAGACATCCCTCAACCTTGTTCTTGTTCTGTATTGGAAGAAATACAGCCAGAACACTCCTTAGAAGCAAGGATGGCGAGACTACATCTCACATAGCTTGGACATGTTATCAGGAAGGACCAGTCCCTGGAGAAGGACATCATGCTTGATAACATAGATGGTCAGCAAAAAAGAGGAAGACCCTCAACGAGACGGACTGACACAGTGGCTGCCACAATGGGCTCAAGCATAACAACGACTGTGAGGATGGCGCAGAACCAGGCAGTGTTTCATTCTGTTGTACACAGGGTCACCATGAGTCAGAGCCGACTCGATGGTACCTAACACCAACAATAACAACTTTGCTCATTTTCCTAAGCTTCTTCCACGTTGTTTAATGGTATCATTACCTAGATGGTTTTACCTCTCCTACACTCAATTATCTTTATATCCCATGTAATAGTAAATTCCAAAAGAATATTTTTCACTTGCCTTCTTTGATTTCTATTATTACTGTGGCTCTTGCTCTGGAATTCATCATCCCATTGACAGGATAACTCATCATTACCCTACTGCCCCCCCGCCCCAAGTTCTCTTTCTAAAGCACAGTTCAGAGCGCAGAGCTCTCTCTGTTGACACAGACAACAGCCCCCTACGGCCTACAAGCTTCAATGAGCACCCACCACGCAGCAGTCACCCTTCTAGAATGGGGGATAGTTTTGGAATCGGCAAGATCTCTGCCTTTCGGCGCTCACTTTCTCATAGCGAGCCTGATGCTAAATCACTCAACAGGCATAAAATACAATGTCAGGGAGTGGTGAGGACTATGAATAAAAATAAAGAAAATAAATAAATAAATCTAACAACAACGAACGTAACAAAACACCACGCCCCTCTACCTTCAACTCTTCCTCTAGCAAGTTTCTGCATACCTGTATTTAGGACCTCATTTCGTCTGCCTTGTCTTAAAGCACTTTCCACGTCTGTGTCTCCTGGCCTGTGAGCCCCAGCAGGCAGGAACCGAGGCTCTGTTCCCTCCCAGCTCCTCTGCCCTTGCACTTACTGAATTCAAATCCATCATTTCTTCCTCAGTCATCAGTACTCCGAAAAGAAGTCAAAACCCTTTAATTCAATCTAAATGATTACTGGAGTGATTAAAACAAAAACATCTTTACTATGCACACTGTTTTCCCTCTGCGCTGGCTATTGTCTCTGCTTGTTCCTTA
>NW_004443998.1:2145173-2173709 GCF_000243295.1 Trichechus manatus latirostris
CTGCCTGCATTACTACTTCTGCTCTCTAGCTATGACATGGGGTCTCAGTAATGTTCCTAAACTAGCTAATATCTGCCCTAGGACAGTGGATTACCAGACTGCCTGCATTACTACTTCTGCTCTCTAGCTAGACGGCCAGTCGCCTTTGTCAGGAGGCTCAGTACTGGTGCTAAATCTAGCCAAATGGTAAGTTTTATAACTGCTGTATTTTCAACATGTCTTTGATGACTAAACCCACTGCCGTCGAGTCGATTCCAACTCATAGTGACCCTACTGGACAGAGCAGAACTGCCCCATAGGGTTTCCGAGATTGTAATCTTTACAGAAGCAGAATGCCACATCTTTGTCCTGTGGAGCAGCTGGGGGGGTTTGAACCTCCGACCTTTCAGTTGGCAGCCAGATGCTTTAACCACTGCACCACAAGGGCTCCCTCTTTGATGACTAAAAGTCCCTAAAAGTGACAGTTAAATAAATAAATCATAATATTTAAAAAATAAGGGTTAATACCAGCACAATTAACCAGCTGATCAAAACATCTGAACATTAAAGTCAATCTCAGCGTGGAAAGAGGGTCTGGTGGAATTCCTATCTTGAAAAAGTTCCCCGGGATGCTGCGGTATGCCTGACTGACCGACCCCACCGTCTCCAACACAACCTCCTCATGTCACAGATCAGAAAGCTGAGGCACACAGCAAGTACTTAACGTGGAGGGTCAGGTGGGTAACAAAGTTCAAAGCCAAGGTTAGAACTCAGGACAGCTGCCTGGTCCTACTAGGGTGCCTTCCATTATTCTCGCGTTACTCAAACTGGCTAAGCAAAGTTAAGAAAGATTACTTCAGGAATTCTTACAACCTACAATGTGCTAATGTACACTGAGAGTCTCTAAAGGAAGTTTGCAGGGTTTTTAAAATGTATTTGGTGATGAGATTTGTTTTATTTACCTATTTTAAACAGAGCTCTTATTAATGGAGTCTGGAGAGCTTAACTCTGCCTCCTGTATTTTCCACTTATTTTGACTTCATTAAAAAGCAGTAATAGTAAGCCGGTATGCACAGTTTACACACTTTAAAAAATCTCTGAATTGATTTTACTAATTTACTAAATAATGTACATTGCGAAGCAATTCTTAATTTCTAGATAGTGGTAGGCAGGTCCTGTGAGTTCATCATCTAAATATAGTATTTTGATAGCTTAGGTCTTTGAGTGTACATTTCTACATATACAAAAATAAACTGTATGTATTTAAGTTAGTTATAAAATAAAGCAAATTATGTTATCTTTTATACTACATATTATGAGTCTTTTATGATATCCACATTCCTAAAATCAATCATGTTTTATTCCCATTTCATGATAAAGGCATTCTAAATCTGCATTTCTGGCAAATATGTTTAAATTTTTAATTCTTCCTTTGACAATGAGACTATTTGATTTCAACTGCTTTAAAACAAACTCTAAAAATCAATAACAAAGAGGACAAAGCAGTGTTGAGACTGTGGTAAAAATAGGTACTAAAATGGTACTGGTTATGCAGGCTGTGCTGTGAATAGGTCAGCTCAAGATCCCAGGTAAACATCTTGCTTGTATCCTGAAGCCTTGTTTTCTGCATGCCTTATTCTCCCAGCAGGTCTTCCTGCTTGGGTCTAAACATCGGGCCACTGCACCCTATCGATCTGCTTTAAATCTCCAGAATAATAAATCTCAAGGCAACACAGCAGAGGCCAACTAAAGCCCTTTAATTACATCACTGCTGAAAGGAAATCATTGATCAATGGCATTATGGGAAAATAAACTGCCCCCCAAACCAGATCAAAGTCAATAAAATAGCTGACTAGCTGCCCCATTTGGGACTTCTGCTAGATTAGCGCTCATGGACACGCCAAAGAGGCGATTCTAACGCATGCTGCTCACTATCTTTTTGAAGCTCTCCCTGGCAGGTGTCATGCTCTAAGCATGTTTTTTGATTACTCTAATTAAATATAATATTATCAACAGATCTTCATATTGATTCTTAAAATCCCCCCTTCTAAATGAAAAATTAAAAGCCTAGAGAGAGGGCCTCATAGGGCGCCAGGTCATTTTAACGATTTTAGTCCTTTATCAATTTTCTCAGTGTTGTCTGTTCTAATGTTTATAAAAATCACGGTACCAATTACCTGCAGGAATTTTAAATAATACGCAAATGAATAATTTAAAAACTTTCTCCTCCTGAAATCAGACAAATCCTTTTCAGTTTACATGAACTCATATTCCTTGGCTAAGGTCTAAATAAATATTTTTCCTACTAAGTGTTGCTAACTGTGCTAGTGACTATACTTTATTAGTGATATTGTTTAAATATACTGCCCGATACATACAATAAAATATGGCAAATAAAATAGTGAAAACATTTTAAGGAAGCAATCTTATAATAGCTTATAAACACCTGTTTATAGTTTTCAGATTGGAAAGATTATTTAAATATTTTAAATCCTATTAATTCTACACTTGCTCATTTCAAAATGTTTTCTTATGCTTGATTAGAAATAACAATCTGCAATCAAATTTGAAAACCCCAAATCTCTCTTCAAAAGGGGGAAAGTACAAATTTATAACATGAAGATAATTATAAGCTTATTCACATGGTTTTCATGTAAAATGTCAGCACTGTATAAATAATTAAATAAAATGTTATCTTTAAAGTAAATGTGAGAATTTTGAGAACATACCAGAGGAAACCTAAAATATCAGCTACAATGACTCATTTACGGGTATTCCTCTCGCTGCCTGACCAAGGAAGAGCTAACAGCCAAGCCTTCCTCCCGTTCTCTGGCTCTTCTTATTCATTCCCTATTCCCTCAGGTGGTTCTCACTGCTAATGCCCAAACGCCATCAACCTGTTGTTCAGCACATCTATGAAAAGGCTAGCCTGCTGGCTAATTTACCAAGGGAATAAAGCCCTGAAACCAGTTCAGTCTGCTACTTTGTTTCCATGTAAAAGCCTTACCCAGGACACCCCTTACCTCATGCTAAAATTGAAAATCTCTTTAAAAGAAAGAAAAATTCAATGTAAGAGCTGTTTAATAGGGGAACTGCATGCCAAAAATGATATCCTAGACTCTTGAACAGTGGACTCCATTCTGTCAGCCCTCAAGTCCTGCATTATACACTGAAAAGAATTTCAGATATTTTTACCAGTTCATAAAATTAACAGAATTAACACAAGTACCAGGGGTGGTATGAGGAAAAAGAAACCATGTAGATTACTATAGAATTGTATGTAGATACAGTTCATAACATTTAATTAAAATTCATATTTGTGTGCTTTTTGTTGAGTGACAAAACGCCAGGATAAATGCATTAACACACATTGGAAAATGGAGATGCCAAAACACAAATAAATAGCTCCCTAGTACCTGATTTAATAATAAAGAAGATCTAAAGATTCATAATTCTCAGAAAAAATGATATGCACAGCTATTAATATTTTTATAGCAAAAAATCTGCTAGCTCAATTTTATTATCAGAATAACCTTAAAGTTGATACATTTTATACAGAAAATATTGACATTTTTCTTTATTCTGCTAGAGTTTAATAATTCATAGTCCAGTAATAATGACAGAGACATCTTCCTTAACGACTCTCAGTGAAGAACACTACAACGGTCAGCATGAAATCTGCGTTAAATGACTAAAATACAAGGGCATATTCCTATTCACTGCATCCCTCCTATACTTCGGTAAACCTGTTTCAAGAATAACTTCAGTATGATCAGAATTAAAGTAGAACTGTATATTAAAGAGAATGAGTTTCCATTTTAAAGTAATCTCAGTTTTCTCTTTTTTTCCCAGGTCAGTTGTAAAGAAATTTCAGTAGATTTACTAGACAATCCATTATTTCACGATATTTCACTGATGCTTATTTATTATAACCCTGAGAAGCGAGGAATAAAAAAGCACAGCGACCAAACAGTTGACCCAGTAAGAGTTAAATTATGAAGTACTTTATAGTTTGCAGCAGTGACCTGGAATAGATCCTTCAGAGGGGAAGACAAACATTGTTTCTCTCTTCATTTCTTTCCTGTCATGACTAGTGCCGCTTGTACCTATTGGTACCGACAGTACACACTGGCTGGAATGAAAACTAACGCCAGCAACAGACGTATCAGTGTCAAAGGCTTAAGAGAAAATAAATGTGCTCTAAGTAAGGATCTGTGTGATATTCAAATTCAAAGTAGTTCACATAAGGACAGGGCACTCAAGGTCCCATTTCAATCACAATTTTATTATAGCGACAAATATGAAATTCTGACTGCTGATAAAAACAGTGAATTTGATGCACTTCTGTGCAAAATTCATGGCCTTGAAAGATATTCTGCAAGCTGTCACCCCCAAGGACCATAATGGATTTGTCTTTTAAGAAAAATGTTTAGAGTATGAATTACCAAATGTATTTTATGTACGTTTTCACATTTTAAATCAAGGAATATAAATTACTTTTCTTAGCTGACATTTATTGACAAAATTCACATTAAGTGGAATTTTGAGAAGCTCCTTAATCAAGATTTGGAATAATTATTAAACAAAATTCTCTGCTTGAATTCTCATATAATATTAACACATATATTCATAATTAATACTAGTAGAAATTAACAACTTGAATTTTAGTGTTTAAACAAAAGAGAAAATAATTTATTGTTTTTTGTTTATTTTAAATAAGTCAAGCAAAGATGTCAACTAGAAAAATAGGGTGGTTTTTCACATTTGTATCATGGTTGAGTACATTTCTTTCAAAAAAAGTTCTTATGGCATAAAACAACTGCTAAATTTTACTTCTGCTTGAAACAAATTTTGAAGTAAACGTATTATTGATCATGTTCTTATTGTCACAGAATACACTCAGTTTTTTTTATTTTGAGAAAATATTGAGAATAAACTATACAATGACAAATAATTTCTACCAATCCTCATAATTCACCAAAGACCAGGCTGTGCCTGTGTTCTAAAAAAGGAAGCAAGACTTTGGATGCAAGCCTTCAACAAACTATTATTACACGCTTTTCTAGTCCATTAAAAGAAAGTAATTTAATAAGTTTATAGTTTCTCAGGAAAATCTCATTCAGAGAAATTTTATTGCCAGCTATCTAAATAGTAAATACCTATTATGATCTCAAAATGAGTTTTTGCTTGCCAAGGGCAAACCCACTGCTGTTACTGTAGAGCTCTGTCAGAAAAACAAGAAGTTAAAAAGGTTATAAAGATACCATTAACGTCATGGGACTGTCTTGTCAGGACTCAAAAATGCTTAGTAATTGAGGGTTTTATTCGAAGTGTATTAGCACCCATATAAACAGCCCAGTTAATATGATGCTTTAGGGTTTATTATGTTGCAGCCCAGCAAAATCACCTACAAACAGCTGAAGGCTCTAAGTGTGTTTGCTAGAGAGCACAACTCACTTTATCATCTGGGTCGAGCTTGAGTCTTTGAGGAAAATGTCAATAACATACATACAGCTTAAAGGCAAATCTAGATCCAACCAATGAGAACAACAGAAAGAAGTATAAATAATAACTAATTGGTCCAGGTGGTGTGCGTCTTTGATGAAAGTACCTGGTAAGCAAAGGGCAAAGTCTCTTTATTTAATTCATATATTCTAAGTTTAAAAAACACTGCTACAACATATCTTAATGTTCATTAATATATGAAATGACGAGTGATTACATTAAAACAATACACAATAAAAAGCATAAAAATCTATCTCTGTTATATTACAATATCAATGATTCACAGAAACAAAATGATCTTTCTTCCTAATTTTCTAATTTTAGAGCTACTGAACTAATACAAAACAATTCTACTTTAAATTATTTTTAATTTCAAAAATATATAATACAACTTTTGAAGTTATTCACCTGTCAACTCCAAGAACTATATAAATAATAAACATTTAAAGAAACTCTTTAAAGATGTAGTTGCCTAAACTTTTTTGAGTTAGATTATACTATGCTATACCGCCCTTCTTCATTGTCAGTATAAACAGAGATATACAAAATTACAAGAAAGTACCCTCATGAAGGTCTCTTTCATCCAAAATGTCTTGCTTTCATTAAGTCAAATATAAGCAAGTAGCAGAGACAAAGAAAGCTTTCGGTGTTACTAAGATGACTGGGGAAGAAATTGGATGGTCAAATTTAGGGAAGGAAACGTTGACAAACAATGGGAGCACTGAAATAATTAAACTCTAGCTACAGTTACTCAAGGTAGATTCCTCTAACCCAAACAAGCCTTCTGGGTAACTCCTTTCTGCTTTCACAACCCAGATCTGGCATCACCTCCTCCATTCGCTCTTCCCAGATCTGGCATCACCTCCTCCATCTGCTCTTCCCAGATCTGGCACCACCTCCTCCATTCACTCTTCCTAGATCTGGTATCACCTCCTCCATTCGCTCTTCCTAGACTACCCCTCCTAGTCTCTTTCTTCCACTCCACTCCTTCTATAAAGGTCCACCATTACAGTTAGCACAGTGAATGTCTTTCTACAGGGACTGTGAACTGTTCGTTTCCATATTCTCAGCACATACATTATTTTACCCATGGTAAGGGTTCAGTAAGTAAGCGGTCACTGAATCAGTAAGTGAGCCATGATCTTCTCTGAACTGCTATTCAGGTAATACCTGTGTTTTTGTGAACTGACTAAGGACCTTATCATGTAGTTTTCATTGGATCTTCACATCTCTTTTTATTATATATAATTATTAAACATAAACATGAACTTCTTTACTTGAAGAAAAATCTAAACTGATTCAGAAATGATGCTTCTGGAATCCGCACACCAAGTTCACTAAATGTCAGCATTTGCTAATAGGAAAAGCAGTTATGAATGTGAATCTAAAAATGGCTATGCAAATCACCAATCCTTAAATTTAGAGAATACTGAGAACTTGCAGTTTCTTTTCCATTTCAATTTAGTGCTTATGCAATCTATTTTACCCAGACTTCTTTCTCTTTCCCATTCCAACCCATAAGTAAATAAATAAATGAATAAACGAACGAATGAATGGTGAGGGGAGCTAGTTTATGGTGCCAGCCTGAAAAAAACAGATTACATGACCAGTGAGGTGAGGGAAGGCTGTGGGAAGAAAAAGGCAAAGCGTTCTCCATCTGGGCTGTTTTTCTCTTTCCCTGAGAATTCAAACATCAGACATCTTAGCCAATTGCAAAACTCTACAGTACATGACCCTATAGGACAGAGCAGAACTGCCCCCACAGGTTTCCAAGAAGTGGCTGGTGGATTCGAACTCCCAGTCTTTTTGGTTAGCAGCCAAGCTCTTAACCACTGCGCCATCCGGACTCCATTACAAAAGAATTCTAGTACTTGTTGTCAAATCTGATGACGCGTCGCTTTGGGGTTCTAACGTTTAAATAAGATCATCAGTTTACTTGTGGCTGTCCTTTACCAACGTTTTCTCTATGTATCACTCTATTTTTGAAAGAAGACTGTTTGACTTTTTTTTTTAATTCCAAAAATATTACTTACGTATTGGAGGAAATAATCAAACAATAGGAAGGTGTACAAAGTAAACTCTGGAAGTTTCCATCTTGCTCCCATTTTGCAGGGGCAGCTGGTCTACAGCGTGGCATTAAAGGGGGCGATGTTACACAATGGGCAATAAAAGACTCTAGAGCCAGATGTCCACCGAGACCCCCTGTGCTGACAGAACGGACTGTTCTGTGCTGCCCAGACAGGACGCTACCAGCCACGTGTGGCTACTGAGCCTTTGAAATGTCGACAGTGTGACATTTTTAATTAATGTCAGTTAAAATAGCCACATGTTGCTAATCCCAGCTTCAGCCTTTACCAGCTGTGTGACCTCAGGCAAATAACTTAGCGTCTCTATACTTCAGGTCTCCCATTTTAAAAACGGGGATAATAGTAGTATTTATCTCATAAAACTGTAGAAACACTTGGATTATATAATCCATGAAAAGATCTTAGAAGTGCCCGAAACATGGTAAACACTCACGCCCTTTTCCTGGTAAATACACACACACGTGTATATGTATGTGTGTGTGTACGTATTTGTTTATATTTGTGTGTATATACACACATACATGCGTGTGGACATATACACACATAGACACACACATGGCCTCCGGGTGGTGCAAACCCTTTGCACTCAACTACTAATCTAAAGGTTGGTAGTTCAAGCCCATCCAGCAGTGCCATGGGAGAAAGGCCTGGTGATCTGCCTCCATAAAGACCTCTTTCTCTTGCAAGAAAACTCTATGGAGCAATTCTACTCCGTGACAGATGGGGTTTCCATGAGTCAGAATCAACTCAATGGCAAGGGTCTTTGTTTGTTGGGGAGGAGTTTCTATACACAGACACACATAAACCCATTGCCGTCGAGTCGATTCTGACCCATAGTGACCCTATAGGTCAGAGCAGAACTGCCCCATAGGGTTTCCAAGGAGTGGCTGGTGGATTCGAACTGCCGACCTTTTGGTTAGCAGCCATAGCACTTAACCACTGAGCCACCAGGGCTCCACACATATATATACTCATAGCTAAATATATATATATACATACACAAAGATAAACATATATTTTTTCATTTCTAAAAATGAGATCATACTATTGATACTACCCTGAAAAGTAATACTTTCAATCAACAATAGACATTCTTCTATGTTAAGACATAGAAATATTTATTAAACACTTTCTATGTGTTCAAGGAGCCCTGGTGGTACAATAGTTAAGTGCTCGGCTGCTAACTGAAAGGCTGGCATTAGAACCCACCTAGTGGCTCCATAAGAGAAAAGGCCTGGCAATCTGCTTCCAGAAAGATTACAGCCTACTAAACCCTATGGGACAGTTCTACTCTGTCACATAGGGTCGTTATGAGTTGGAATCCACCACCACTAAGTGTTCAATATTCTGCTAGGTGCTGGGGACACAGTATTAACAACTTAGACACAATACCAACCTTCACAACAATAAACAAACACAATAATTAGGTCATGATGAGGACTGGGGGAGGGATAACCACCAGAGATCACAACAGACTGGGAAGGTTTCTCTGAGGAGGTGAGGACTTTCTTCCATCATCATACAGTCCACTGTTCGCTCCCCACTCAATGTCTCAAACTGTCTCTCAGTTTTCATGCATCACAGAGACTCACGCTCCCCTGAGCCAGAATGTACGCCCTCACGCCACCCATCTCTTCCCTCCTCCACTCCTCTTGCTCACTCCCGGTGGAGAGCCTCACTGCACGCCTAACCTCTCCTGCCCTCACCCACCTCCGGTTCACAGCTACAGGCCATCTGGTAAAACATACCCCGTTCCTGAGCTTCAGCCACCTGAATGTCCATTCCACCCCAACCTCACTCTACCTTCAGCGTCAGTCCATCTCTGAACTTCAACCATCCCTGAGCTTCTCCCTTTCTCTAAAATCCCTCACCAATTTCTAAATCTCAACACAACCCAATTTTTCTAGCTCCTTGGGACCAACTTTGAATCACAAGGGGGTGACATTTAAGAGGAGACCCTTTACATGAGTCAGCCATGCAAAAAGCAGAGAAGTGTGACAGAGAGAAGGGAGAGAGAAGAGCAGGTTCCAAGGCTTTGGTGGGAAAGAACATACGGCAGGTGAGGGTTTGAAAGAGAAACTATGTGACTGATCAGACTAGTAACTGATTTATTAGTTCTCGTATTGTTGGACATTTAGGTTGTCTCCAGTTCTTAACTCTAACATACAGTGCTGCGATAAGTAGTACTGATATTTCTGCAGAATGCATTTCTAGAAACTGAATGCTAGGCAGACGTTGCCAACTCACTGGCAAAAATGGACCACAGGATCTTGGATGGTTTTTCCGTCTGGAGTATATATACAAAACAGTACCATTTAGAGATGAAATTACTATGTCACTACTTCACACAGATAACATATGTGCTGTGTTATGGCTAGAAGCCAAGATAAAAAAAATTTCATTAATTGTCTTTTATCAAATTCCATTATCTTCTAGATTGTGTTACTTAGACATTGGTTAGTCAAAACATTCTAAAAGAAAGGACAATCAAGTTCTAGAGTGACTTTGCCAAATGCTTCTCTCAGGACTGATTCGGTTATAGAAAGCTCCTGTTAACTAGCAAATCAAGTCCAAGGGAATTTAGACATATTAGGACTCTAATCTTTAAATCAACTTTTTGAACAGACAAAATAATATGGTAAATACAGAGCTAGTACAGTGCTGTGGGTAAAAGCATGGGTATAACTAACCCACCACTATCACTGACTAGATTTTCGACCTTTCTGAACCTTTGTTTTCTCATATGTAAGACGGGGATAATAACAGCACCGCTTCAGTGGGGTGAACGTGCAAATTAAATGCATTAATCCAAGTAGTGTGCTTAGTACAATTCCTGGCGCACAGAAGGCGCTCAATAATCTTGCTATTGTTGCTATTATTTTCTTTGCACTTTGAACCACGTCTGCAGCAACAATGTACATGTGAACTCTGGTGAAAGCAGCTTCAGACTCCTACTGCCATACCCGTGTCCCTCAGATACATATCCTACGCTCACTTTTATTCCCTGAGTCGTTGCTCCACACTAGAGGTTTGCCATAGGCAGTTCTGGATGGCATGTGTTGCTACTGCAGTATATATGCAGCTAACAGAATTGCCAGTTCTCTGTTGGAGACACGTCTTCCATGAACTGGTCCCGGGTCATTTAGTTGATGTCAATACCATAGTAAACCAGGGCTTACAGACACTGAAAATATTCTGAAGTGAACTTCTCTCAGCCTGTGAGCACGTTCCGGCAGCTCAATTCGCTCATCTGGGCCCTCTCCTTCAGGGGAGTGTCCTTCCCTCAGCATGAACAAATATCACAGATGCTTGCTCCCTGGCTAACAACAACAACAGGGAAGATGTACCCTCACTTAAAATCGAAAATCAAACACCAAACTCACTGCCATCAAGTCAATTCTGACTCACAGTGACCCTATAGGACAGAGTAGAGCTGCCCCATAGGGTCTCTAAGGCTGTAATCTTTACAGAAGCAGACTGTCACATCTTCCTCCCTCGGAGCGGCTGGTGGGTTTGAATTGCGACCTTTCCGTTAACAGCCAAGCACTTAACCACTGTGCCACTAGGGCCCCTAAAAATAAAAAAAAAAACCCACCCAAACCCCAGAAAGCAGTTTACAATGGGCATTTCTACTAATTGCTTATAGAGTACAGTTGGCATTTCTGTGTCAGACTTGGGCAACAAATTAAATATTTTTAACTATTATCATAGCTAAAATTAAGTTATCTTTACATGGATGCAGAGCTCATATAACATTAGGTATGAAGTGATTAAGCAGTAATGCTCCTAGCTCTTGCTTCTGTTGGTAATTTTAATAATGCTTCACAGGAAGTGTCATGGTACCCGTGTTAAAACACAATGGTCGACTCTAACAGAGAAACCACTATTGGCATATACACAACAGAAGAGGGTCCAGCTGGACCAAGACTGTCTCTGAACCACAGTGATAAAGGGCTTTTACTTGTTCCTTACTGAGTAGGGGCAGCAACTGATACAAGAACCCATTATACACAAATCTGTGAAGTCTGGTACGGAGACGTGCAGAGTACGTGTAATTAGTTTTCATTGTAGAGGGTCAGCTCAGTTACTCCTTCACGTATCTTTTTGCCAGCTTCATCTTAAAGAACTCTCTCACGGTAGTGTTTGCTTCAGTTAACTGAATTAGTAGATTCCATCTTGGTTAAGACAGGAGAGCCTATCTTGGTTAAGAGCTCGGCTGCTAACCGAAAGTTCAGCAGTTCAAATCCACCAGGCGCTCCTTGGAAACCCTATGGAGCAGTTCTACTCTGTCCTGTAGGGTCGCTATGGGTCGGAATCAACGCGATGGTAGCAGGTTTTTGTTTTTTTTTAAACCTTATTATTAGAACCAAGGTTCCCCTAGATGGGCAAACCTAGGAAAGCAGTGTCTCTTTCAGAATTCTGGCTTAATAAGGCTTATTTCTCACTGGGTGTGCTTTAAATTATAAATGATCATTACTTTATATTATATTTACAATTCAATGGATTTGCCTCCAGTGACAGTCTATGAAAAACAACTAAAACTAGGTATTTTTGAAGAGTCAAAACTTCATTTAACTCTGATTTGACCCACAAAACACCTTTTTAGTGAGTAAAAAAGTACCACTGTATTATTTTTTCTCATTTCTGCTCGGGTTCCATTCGCTGACACTTGAGCTAGATATTCTCCGAGACCATGGTCCCCACAGCCCTCGGCCCAGCAATTCGGTCCCTCAGGGAGTTTGGATGTGTCTATGGAGCTTCCATGACCTTTCACAAGGATTTTTTGACATGGTTTTAATTCATGCTGAATTTTCCAGAATGCAAGTACTGAGGGAAGTGAAAGAATACGGTATCTTTCTTTGTTCAAAACTGTGTAAGAGTTGGCCAGTATTTTTGGAAGATCACTTATTAAGGGCAATGTCACGCATGGTATATGAGTTACCATGATACAAAATACTTGTATTGATCTGCATTTATAGCTACCACATATGTGTATATATATGTGTGTATCCTTATTTCAAAATGTAAAATATAAAGAAAAAAATCAATAATATTTACTTGAACATTTGAAATCAGGTTTTATAGCTTCACCCACAATTAAAGAATTACCAACATAGCTATTATGGCCAAAACATTTTTTTCTAATGAAGCAATGGACTATCAAGACAGGCAAACATTTTCCAAAGAAATGTGTAATGTTTTGCCCTAATGTTCACCTGAACATTCTGCTCTTCCATTTCCCCATGCTTTCTATATGAAATAGCTTCTCATTTTCTTAAAATTATTAAATACAAACATTTATTATAAGCAAGTTTTAACATCTGACTACTGCCTTATGTTTTCTAGCATGTTGTTGCTGTGTGATGTCGAGTTGATTCTGACTCACAGTGACTCCATATGACGAAGTAGAACTCGCCCCACAGGGTTTCCTAGACTATAATCTTTACGGGAGCATATCGTCAGGTCTTTTCTCCCAAGGAGCCACTGCTAACCATTGACCTGTCAGTTAGCAGCTGAGCACTTAACCACTGCACTACCAGGGATCCTATGGAGTGAAATTACTGCTAGTAAATTAAGAATTAATTTTCTGGAGCTACAGTAAAGTTTACTACATTGTTTAAAGTGATTTCACCATATCTAGCTATCAATTTTATAAAATAAAAATTTATCTCCATTTTATAATTAAAATCGGTGAAAAGACTAATTCATGGAAGAAAAATTTTACATTTAATGTCTGATGAAATACATCTGTTCAAATAAAGTAAAGGAAGCTTCCACAGCAGTCAGAAAAGGTCTGACAAAAAACAACAGAATGGAATATTGTACTGAGTGATGACTTCTTCCCAATCTATTTTTTTGTTTATTTCACTGATGACTTCTTCATCTTCATCTGGCACTTCCAGCACATTTAACCAAGTTTCTGAACCTGCCAAAATGATAAATGATGCCTCTGTGCATTCTTTTTATTATCACCATAGCTATTTGCTCTGTGTGGGTATGTGCGTGGGAGTCTGTGTGTGTGTCTGTATGTTTGTGTGTGTCTGATGTCTTTGAAATGTTTTAAGAACTTCTAGTTAGGCCACATAGCCCGCTAATTTTGAGAAGGCTCATTTCTCAAAACATTTTATGAGCCAAAGTAAGATTTTTTTTTTTTTTGAAACAAACACTTAAGATAATGAGACAAGGGAGAAAATACCCTTTTCCCTCCCAACTAAATCATATCCCTGGTCACGCACTAAGAGGTTTTTCTGACATTTTGTCTGGATTTAGGATGGATGCAATATCAATATTTATAACCATTTTCTGTAGTTGAAAATGTATTGTGTTTTTACCCCTTTACTTCACAGTAGTTTAAATGATTAATAAAGATATTAAGGGACCTAATTCAGTGACAAACCACATTTTAAATGCAAACACTGTAGACAACCAATGAATTTGGCATAGATGGCTTATACTTATGCATTCTAGCTGGCTTCAAATAATTTTAAAGTTTCCAAACTGCTTGATCTGTATTCCAGGCCAAAAGTTGGAATGGTCCAAAACCCGGTGTGACAGATAAATCCCAGAGGAGGCAGGGAACTTCTCTCACCAGAGCTATGATAATTAAACATGACTGACTGGCTGTTAACTGCCCTGTAATACCCAGAGAAAAGGGACAGGTTCATCAGAGATACTCCTGATATTTTTATTTCTCAGATACACAGACACAGATGTTTCCCCGATTACTCAGAGAACGTATTTGGATAATGATTCGACTGATACATCTTAATTTAGCATTAACAGTTAATCTTAAAAATTATGAAAACATTATACAAGAAACTTATGGTTTATTCTAAAAAATCTGCAACATATGGTATACGTAATTTAAAACTGAGAGCTCACTTTATGTGCTTCAAAACAGTCAATTAGGTTAAGAAGTAGAAAATTTAAAAAACAAAGAACCCAAATTTTCTCTTTCACAGACCTCTGTCATTCACTAATTCAATTCCAATATAATCTGGGACATTAAATTCTCACATTCTTTTTCTGACATCATTTTTATAGAGAGCATAATAATTTATGATTCTATCTTATCGCAAAACAAATATGGCAGTAAAGTCACCCAGTAATTCTCTGAGTCCACCCTGCAGCCAGAACTCCTGTCACTTCTGCAGACTTCTTAATGTTGGCACAAAGCTAAATGAAACACTATTTTTTTCAATGAAAAAGTCACTAGAAAATTTAACTTCACATATGAATTTGAGTTATATTATATTTTGTTATAAAAACCACGAAACATGGTCTTCATGTGAATTTTTCACAAATGCAATTTTACTATTTCATTGTAATCTACTCAAATATTTACTTTATTTCCATGTACCATCATGAGCAATTTAAAGCCATTCTTCTCTATGGTTTTAGTCTGACGGCTAACGAAATTACATTCTTTTTTTCTGTCCAATGAACATGACTTAAACTGTGGTGTTTGGATAGCTACATTAAAATAGTCCATTAGGAAACTTAAGAATAAGTAGCTTCTAAAATAAGTAACTCAGATTTTTGTATATTAAAATAGATATTATATACATATTGTGAATATTCAGACACTTTCACAGTAGGCTTGGGGGATCTTACTGGGAAGAGAAAATACGCCTCCTTCCCCCTTGCAGCCTTATTTTCTATAGATAGAGACTCAGAGACACCAAGTGACTAGCTGTAACAGCAATGACTGTGCAGAGGAGCGGGCTGTTTTCATGTTTTAGGGAGAAGGGTAAAACTAACTCAAATTCTTGTAATGTTTCTAAAGTCCAGGAAGCGTGATAATGCCAAAGTTATAAACACGCTGCGGTGATGTTCCACCCGGTGAACACAACATGTAATTACCTTGTTACTCCTTTTAGGCTAGAGCACTAACGAGGCAAACGACAGCAAAACAAAGAAGTCATTCCGATACAACAAAAAATTTATATATAGAATTGCTTAAAACATCTATATGTAGATACATAACTACAAACAATCAGCCTCAAGACCGTATCAATACGTAACTTTATAACTAGTATAAAGTTAACATGCTAGAAAGTAACCACACAACGCCCACTCTGACCAACAAGAGACACAGAAGGGCAGAGCGGAGCACTCTCCCTCGCTACTAACCAAACCCAAAACCAAACCCACTGCCATCGAGTTGAATTCCGATCCACAGCGACCCCAATCTTTACAGAAGCAGACTGCCACATCTTTCTCTCGCAGAGCAGCTGCTGGGTTCGAACTACCAACCTTTCGGTTGGCAGCCCAGTGCTAAACCACTGCGCTACCAGGGCTTCTCACTAGGACTGAACCAAAAAACAAACTTGTTGCTGTAGAGCCTGTTCCAGTTCATGGTGACCCCACGTACTTCAGGGTAGAACTGTGCTCCAGAGGGTTTTCTTGGCCGCCGTGAGTCAAAACAGACTCAGGCAGCTAACAACCACCAAAATCTCATGGAGACAGACTGCCAGCCCTTTCTTCCACGGCGCTGCTGGGTGGATTTGAACCACCATCCTTTCGGTCAGGAGCCGAGAGCAAACCGTTTGCACCACCCAGGGACTGCACCACTACTACCACCTCAACATAAACCATCTGTTTATTTAGGCTCGAATCACAGCCGGAAGTTCATTGTTTGCTTTAGACCATGATGTCGACATACACGCCTAATACAATGCAGTCAGCAGCACTCCGTCACCTACAGAGAAGACCCATGTAGATCGACGTATACAGTGATTACAATCCCAGTTTTCAATAACTCAGTACACTGTAACATTTCTAAGTCCTGAAATATCAGTATTTTTCTTGTGGAATACCATTATTTTATTATTTTTTAAAAGCTGAAATGTGATTAAGTTTTGAGATGTTTCCAGAAAGTTATATACCGTAATAAGATCCAACAACAGAAAGTCTTCCTCATCTCCATCAAACACCTTTCTAAGGGTTGACACAGGAGCTGCAACGATCGGCTCAAGCATAACAACGACTGTGAGTTTGGCAGAGGACCGGGCAGTGTTTCGTCGGTTGTAAGTAAGGTCACTATGACTCGGCACCGACTCGATGGCACCTAATAACAACAACAGAGATATGATTATTTTAAGCCTCATTTCCCCATTACTGGGTTACTAGTGAGGCTGAGAAATCTGAATTTCCTCCAGGGCCAGTCTGGGTGTCATTTACGTTCAGAGGTTTCTGAAGAAGTCATTTGGAAAAATGGTGAGAGACGTGGTAGGGATGAAGAGAGATAAGCAAGGATGGAGGTTCTAAACCCTCCCCTGGATCCTGACCACTCTCCTTTCCCAAGGCTAAAGTCCCACTGCCCTACTATCCTTTTTTTCCTCCAGGGTCAAACCCATTTTCTTAGTGCCTGACCACCCCCCTCCCTTCAAGATAATTAATTTTAACCAGGACCTTCTTCCCCAGCCATTCCACAAGAAAAAGATACACTAGAAGGACCAAGAAATGTTACTGACTGGCTCTGATCTTTTCTCGAGAGAAGTGTAAATCAATTCACTCACAACAGAATCTATACCCGATGTTCCTGGCTTGTAGACTCTGTCAACCGCATGAGTTCTGACGGACATGGCGTTTCTAATTTTTAATCCTACCCCAGCCCCCCCTGCCCCCCAACTAAGTAACTGCAACAACAGGTCATGTTCGAGGGTCTTAGCTTCTTCATAGTTGTACACTGGCCCTATAATGTAGCCTCAATCAGGTATCTCACTACAAGGCCCATGTTCACAGTGGATTAGCTATATTACTCTATTAAAGAGCCTTTTTAAGGTGGAAATATTGTCCTAATTTTAGAATGTGAATTAACTGGATCATCAGAAATTTGCTTTATTGGCAAAACTAAAATGTATTATGTAAAGATAATACAATTTTTTAAATATTTAAAATTACTGAGTTAGAACTTGTTTTTATTAAATAAAATGTTAGAAATCCATATATGGTAACTTCTATTTTAATTTCTTTCTTAATAAATTAAAAAATACTAAGGAAAAAAACAACAACCACCAACCAGCTACATAAAGGGCTCATCACCGTGAAAGGTAAAGACGATGCTCACGAAGTTACAGATTCTAAACTGCTTCAAAAAAAACCCCTTTCTAAAGCATACACTCTATGTGCTTTCTGAAACATACAAGACCTTAAAACTTTCATCCACTCAGTACCTTGTAATCATCTCTAAATCTAATGGGACCTAAACGCACTTCATCAGAGATGAAATTCTTCAATGACTGCTAAAATGAGAATCAAAAAATTATTATAATCTAGTAGTTTGGCTTGCAGCAAGCATTAATCAGAAGTCATAATAAATCCACATGCTTCTTTAGACAGCACATTAGTCAAACAGTTTTCTATGATAACGACATTGACTAATGGGCTCTGAGTTAGAAGGGTCAATCATAAACTCATCAAATGCTTCATTTAATTTCTTAATTTGGACAAACACAATTTGTTTATGGGAAAGATATCAGGTGTTCGTGAATGAATAATGGCTATGAAACCAAACTCCATTAATCAGCTCATGATTACAAACGACTTAGAGATTGTTTATTCTAATTTCATTCATTTGGGTCAACAAAGAAAACATGAGCAAATGAAACCATTTGGAAAAATATGGCACACTTATTTCTCCACATTTAATAAGGCAATGATAAATACTCTTTCAATAACTGTATCAAAAGGACTTTATTACTCAGGTTGATACTATTCCTTTTCACAACTGAGTTGCTAATGCACATGATTTATAATGAGACCAGGTAAGAAAAAGCAAAATAGTACACTCTTCAATGCTACCAAAATTTCACTCCTTTTATAAGATTTCCCTCTGATTCCTCAGGCAAAGGCAGTCACTCACTCTTCTGTGCTTCCACTGCACTTTGTAACTTTATACTTTGACACGTATCAAACCTGCTAACGTGGAGTCGATTCCAACCCATTGTGACCCTACAGGATGGTGGAGAACTGTCCAAGGACCAGCAGGTGGATTTGAACTGCCGACATTTTGGCTAGCAGCAGGAGCTCTTAACCACTGCACCACCAAGGCTCCGTCTGACACATAGCTGGGTTCAAATATGTATAATACCCACAAATAGTTTAAAGTACTATGCTACATTGTAAGTAATTGTTTACACAGCTTCCTTCTATACACTGTGAGTTCTAAGGGGGCAGATGCAGTGTCTCAGGAATCTCTGCATTCCCATCGCCTAGCGTAAGGCCTAGAAGTCCTTGGGTGGTGCAAATGGTTAAGTGCTAGGTACTAACCAAAAGGCTGACGGTTCAAATCCACCCAGCGGTGTCTCAAAAGAAAGGCCTGGCGAACTACTTCAAAAAGATCACAGTCACTGAAAACCCAACTCTGAAACACACAGTCACCATGAGTTGGAACCAACTCAGTGGCAAATGGTTAGTTTAAGGCCTGGTACAATTCATTTTTGTTCAAATCGACTCTAAGGAAAAGTAGTCTACTGTGTAAAGTTCTGATTAAATAAATTCAGTGGCAGTAAAAATTGGAGTGTTCTGCATTATTGTGAAAGTACGTAAGCACAATCAATAAAGGAAGAAGCAAGTGTCAACTTTTTTTAATTACTAAAAGACAGCCGTTCTCCCTTTGCCTTCTCCTGCATTGTAACAGGGTAACGGGCTCGCACTGAACTACCCAGCACTACGATGATCCAGCACCCACCGGGTGCTGTGCTGCTGGGTCAGCTTTATTTACATTGCCTGATCCACTCTGTACCTTCCTCCACCCTGTCCTGGTTGATCAACTTTATAAACTGCATTACCTAGGTTCACTTGTCCTTGAGCTACTGTTTAGGTTTGGCCAACAGAAGACATCGAAGAGAGATCAAATAGAGGCAAGAGAAGAGAGGCTGGGGTGTATTCTCTGCTCGCCTGTGGTTTGGCACGGGCCTTTCTCTACTGAAGGCTCAGCTTCTGTCCCATGGCCCTGTCACATACGGCTCTCACCAGGTTCCACAACGGCTCCCTCCCCTTTCCCTTTTCAGGCCTAGAACAGCTGTTGCTAGGCCAGGAATCTTGATGGTTCTTCTGAAATCTGCCCAAACCTTTCTTAATAGTCCCTTCATCAAACTATTTTCGATTATGCCTCTGAGTGCGCATCCGTCTCAGCTGCCACATTGAGATGTACATCTTTGGCTCCCATCACCATCCTCGAGGTCTGAGGCCCAT
Organism: Trichechus manatus latirostris; assembly: GCF_000243295.1. Classification (NCBI taxonomy): domain Eukaryota; kingdom Metazoa; phylum Chordata; class Mammalia; order Sirenia; family Trichechidae; genus Trichechus; species Trichechus manatus. The sequence continues at coordinate 2,164,946 of NW_004443998.1, forward strand.
CTGTAACCTACGGGCAGTGAGCACAATACTGGCCTGTCGGCACTGCCCCAGCACGCTGATCCCCACTACTGTGTCTCATGAAATTTAGACTCTGCTTTAGGCAACTCCACGGTAACTTTCTATTCCTGAGTTCAGACTTGGAACCTTAATCTTGCGCTACTGATGGCTGCTGAAGATAGCTTCTTGGTGTCTTATCTGAGTCCTGTCCCTCATTTCAACTCTTAGTGCTGACCTACTGAGTCCTAGATGAGGAAAAATAGAAAACCAATTTCATTAATATAAAATAAAATCCTAATAACCAGAAGCCTAAAATGAGTGGGCTACTCCGTAAAGAAATGAGTACAAATAAATCTTTTCTAAATAAAACATATATGCAGTCAACGCTTCTTAGTTATAAAGCACCTCCCCACAGAGTTGTTTTTTTTTTTTTTAAATCCTGAAGACACTGTAAGAAAGGCATGTCCGTGTAACTACACCTACGGGGAATGAAGCGCCTCCTAACTCAGCTCTCCAGAGCTAACCTATTCAACTAACATTTACATTCCTCACTTGTGATTGATAACTTTGTACGATGTATTAGGAACTTGTATACTAACTTTAAAGTTTTTCAATTACAAAAGAAATACAAGCTTATTTAAGAAAAAAATCAAAACACTACAGAAAAGCAGAAACCAAAGGCCCACAATGACCCACCACGACTCTCCTCCCTATCACAGTTTGGTGAATATTATTTCAGGGCTTTTTTCTATGCTCCATGTTCAAAAACACACACAGGTATGCTGAAAACATACACGCCACCATCCATATACGGTTCATATGTATACATGTGGCTTCTGCATGGCATTTTATTTCCCATTAACAATTTGACAGACAATATCTCTCCCCGTTATTCAACAAACACAGCTCTTTTTCTTTAAAGTCTGTGTAGTATTTTGCTGAATCTCCACGTCTTCTTAAAAACTGTTACCAAACTTCCTTCCCTTCCTTGAAGGCCCAGAGCGTCATTATGAACGTCGAACATCAATTAAAGGTTGGGATATCAGCAGTGATGTCCTTAAGGGATCTTGTACAGAGATTTGCTGGTCACTAGACGCCTGTAGGTTCTGAGATCTTCTGACTATTTATAATCTGCCTATGTCTTCTTTCTCAGGCTTTAGCAAGTCTAATTTGAACACTTTCTGATATAGGTTTAAAAATCAGGTGTCTCAGAATAAATACAGCATCAGATCAGTGAAGGAAGAATTATTTTTAATATGGTGCCAGAACTGAATAGCTCTTTGGAGGGAAAAAATATCTGTCTTCAGTATCAACATTAAATTCCAGAGAAATGCAAGAGAATGGTAGAATATTCATAAAAATATAAAGACAATGGCCAAAAGAAATACTGAATACTCATCTAACAGCTGGGAGAACAGTGACAGCAAAGCTGTCTCTCACGGAATGGTCAAAGCCTTTGTGGAGAGCTGTCCCTCAAGGGTCAAAGCTATAGGAGAAGTTTTAAATACGCAGGAACTAAGAAATAACACACAGGCCCTTTGTTAAAGATCTACTAGAGGGTATGTTTCAGCCAATGACTGGGAAGATTTCAGCAAAAAGACAATAATGAGAATTTTATATATTTAACTATAGATCTAATGTGGAGCCCTGGTGGTATAGTGGTTAAGAGCTCGGCTGCTAACCAAAATGCTGGCAGTTTGAATCCACCAGCCGCTCCTTAGAAACCCCATAGGGCAGTTCTGTTCTGTCCTATAGGGTCGCTATGAGCCAGAATCAACTTGACGGCAATGGGTTTGATTTGGGGGTTTATAGATCTAACATTAAAATAAGAATAGGGCAAAAATGGAAGGAAGTCTATAAATGTTTCATGCTTTGACACAGTAGAAATAATGCAACCAAGACAATGGAGAAGGGAGAAGAAAAGCGCAAACTAGAGTACGCTCACTGGGAAGCAGGCCACAGGTGGGGGTCAAAAGAGAAGCCAAATACACAAACGGTCATGCAAGAAAACTAGGGACCAAAGACCACTGACGGACAGAAGTACAAGTGTAAACAATGAAACAAAAACACGACCCACCCAAACAGAAAAAAGCAAAGAAAACATGTCCTATAGAGAAACACAGTAAGTAAAACACAATACAGAGAGTAATTATAAAATGATGGGACAAGTTCAGACCATACACATTAGTCATGTTAATAAATGTGAACAGGCTCAGCTCACTTATAAAAAGGAAAATATTTTCCAATTATTAAAAAGCGAGACCTAACCATACTCTGTGTGCAATGACAAAACTAAAACAAAATGGTTCAGAAAGTGTCAAAATAAAGACATGGGCAAAAGAATAAACGGCAAATGGGAACAATAAGGGAGCCCCGGTGGCACAGTGGTAAGAGCTTGGTTACTAACCAAAAGGCCAGCAGTTCGAATCCACCAGCTACCCCTTGGAAACCCTGTGGTTTCCTATAGGATGTCCTATAGACTTGCAATGAGTTGGAATCGACTCGATGGCAACGGGAAATTAAAGGCATGAAACTTGGAAAAGCAAAAGTAAGACTTTCTATTTGTGATAATGTTAATACACCTGAAAAACACGAGGGAATCAATGTTAAAACCTACTCAGACAATAAAACAATTTAGCAAAGTAGCAGGATTTAAATAAATATACAGAAGTTAATAAAGGAGTTCTGGTGATTAAACGGTTAAGTGTTCAGCTGCTAACCCAAAGGTTGGCAGTTTGAGTCCAACAAGAGGCATCTTGGAAGAAAGGCCTGGTGAACCTCTTCCAAAAAAATCAGCCACCGAAAACCCTGTGGAGCACAATTCTGCTCTGACACACGTGGGGTTGCCGTGAGTCAAAAGCAACTCAACAGCAACTGGTTTGGTCTTAACTTTAATAGACAAGCGACACTTATATTCCCTCACCAAATACAGGCGTTAAATATTCTACAGGTCTCTGAGATTCAAAAAAAAAAAAAAAAAAAAAGCTTCAGTTCACTGATAAGTTCTTTGATGAACGGAAGTTTTCAATTCTGACGAGGTTCCATCTATCCATTTTGTCTTTGTTGTTAGTTGTTTAGGCGTCCAAGCTAAGAGTCTTTTGTTAAAAACTATGTCCCGAAGCATCATCTCTACGTTTTCCTCCCGTGGTGTGGTTCTAGTTCTTGTATTTAGGTCTTCCATCCATTTTAAGTTATGGTGATGGTTACTGCAGCAGCCCGAGCTCTTAACCACTGGGCCACCAGGGCTCCTACGGTATCAGACCATTTGACGACTAGGACGAACATACTTATGTACATGTAAAGAATGTTAAAATGGCAAAGGTTTGGTTGCGTATATATTTACAACAATAAAAAAGAAGGTTTCGGCATGGAATTTTCCCGCAATTTTTCTAGTAAGATACCCAACATGGTGACTTTTCTAATCTTCAAAATCACATAGATTATATAAAATCATATAGTTTACATAAAATCATATAGTTTATATAAAAAGCAATATACAAAAACGTAAAATATCTGACAACATGGAGACCCGTGTTAGGAGTGATTAATAATACGGGACAATATGCAGAAGCGCTTTGTAGACTTGGAATTGTTCTAGAAACACAAGACACTATTGAATCAGTAAAAGTCAATCATAAAGCAATACAGATACATGCGTTTGCGCTATCATTTGTAGGGGCATGGTATCTTCCATTTCTGAAGTTTATTATCCATCCAACTGATGCAAAGAAAATTATTTTTCTTAAAAATAATGTAGATAATCGCTTTTTTCTATAAGCTAAAGTGGGTACAAATCCAGCTATGAATTAGTAATATGTGTACTTTAAAAGCTAGGTTTTATGCTAAAGCAACATAAGAAACATTAAAGTCAATTATTCATGTATTTGACTGACAAATATTTACCGAGCACAAACTATTTATAAGGCTCCATTCTAGGTACAAGAGCGAACACAACAGATCTAAGTCCCTGTCTTGATGCGGCTTACATTCTAGTAGGACAGTCAGACAATGAAAAAGACAAATAAGTAAATTACAGATGGCAGTGGAGCTAAAAAAGCAAACTAAAGCAAGCAAAGGGGACAGGGAGTATGTGTGTGGGGGGAGGGGCACGGAATACACTTCATCCAGGTGGCATCTGAGTAGTGACCTGGAGGAGGTAAGAGTAAGCTAGGCAGCTATTTCAGAGAAGATCATTCAGGCAGAAGGAACAGCAAGTCTAAGACACTGGAGAGGGAGGTGCCAGCTGAGACTGGGGAATACGGAGAAGGTGAGTGTGGACAGAATGGAGAGAGAGAAGAGACTAGGAGAAGATGGGATCAGAAAGGTAACTAACAGGGGACCAGACCCTACAGGACTCCAAGGGCCATTAGAGGGACTTGGCTTTAGCTCTGAGGGGAGACACTGGAGGAGAAGATGAGATCAGAAAGGTAACTAACAGGGGACCAGACCCTACAGGGCTTCAAGGGCCATTAGAGGGACTTGGCTTTAGCTCTGAGGGGAGACACTGGAGCAGAAGATGAGATCAGAAAGGTAACTAACAGGGGACCAGATCCTACAGGAGTGATATTTCTGACTCAGGCTCTAAGAGGGTCACTCATCCCGGCAGCTGCACGAAACGTAAACCATAGAGGAAGTAGTGGCGGCAGGGTGACAAGTTAAGAAGCTACTGCAATAATCCAGGTGAGAGACAGTGATGGCTTGGTCTAGGGAAGTGGCAGCAGAGGCAGAGAGATAAAAGGTTTTGTACATGTTTTGAAGGCAGAGTCCCAGGAGTTGTTGATGGATCAGCTGCAAGATGGAGGAGAAAGAGTAGCATCAGGAATGACCTGAAGGGTTTTGGCCTAACTGGAGGAATGGAGTTTCCATTTACTGAGTTTGTGGAAACTGTCGGAGAAACGCATTTGGGATGGAGGTAAGAATTAAGATGGGTTTTGGACATCAGTTTGAGATGTCAGACATTCAAATGGAGACTTCTGATAAATACTTGGGTATGAGTCCAGGGTGGAGATGGATATTTGGGAGTCAGAGGCATGTACTTAATGCTGGCATTTAAAGCCATGAGACTAGATGAGATTATGAAGGAAGAATATCATAGACAGAGAAGAGACCAAGTCCAAGGACGAACCCTGGGGAACCTCCACCACTTAAGAGGTAAAGTGAAGGAGAAGAACCAACAGAAGGGACTGAGGAGCGACACTGTGGAAGGAGGAGGAAGTAACAACTGTGCCAAATGCTGCTGTAATAGAAGAGAACCGAGAACAACGTGATTATCATTTCTGGAGTCCCTGGGTGGTACAAACAGTTAAACACTAGCTCCTCCACTAGCTGGGTGGCTGGTGGCTCAGATTCAACCAGAGGCACATCAGAAGGCAGTCCTGGAGATCTGCTTCCTAACGGTTGCAGCCTTGAAAACCCTATGGAACAGTTCTACTCTGCACACGCGGGGTCGCCGTGAGTTGGAATCGACTTGACAACTAATAACAACAACAACGAAGGGAACCAAAGCATGCGGCACAGGAGAGCCACTCGACAATTTTCAAGTCACTACCATCTCCACTCTGAAGTACCACTAGTGACCCTGTAAGAACAGTTTGAGTGAAGTGGTGGGGAGAAAAGCTTGACTGGATTGGGCTCAAGAGAGATTTGAAGAGAAATCAGAGACAGAGTCTGGAGATTACTTATCTTGATTATCTTTGCTTTCAAGGGCTAAAAGTGATCTTCCAATCTCATAAATAAGCTTGTGACACAGCTAAAAGAGCTCATACTCCCATTTTACTGAGACAAAAAACATGTTGTTATGTGCCTAACACTATTCAGCAGTAAGGTCAGGATCAGGTGGTCTGGTATAGGTGGTCTGGTACAGGTAGGTCAGGATCAGGTGGTCTGGTATAGGTGGTCTGGTACAGGTAGGTCAGGATTGGGTGGTCTGGTATAGGTGGTCTGGTATAGGTAGGTCAGGATCAGGTGGACTGGTATAGGTGGTCTGGTATAGGTAGGTCAGGATCAGGTGGTCTGGTATAGGTGGTCTGGTATAGGTAGGTCAGGATCGGGTGGTCTGGTACAGGTGGTCTGGTATAGGTAGGTCAGGATCGGGTGGTCTGGTATAGGTAGGTCAGGATCAGGTGGTCTGGTACAGGTAGGTCAGGATTGGGTGGTCTGGTATAGGTGGTCTGGTATAGGTAGGTCAGGATTGGGCGGTCTGGTACAGGTAGGTCAGGATCAGGTGGTCTGGTATAGGTGGTCTGGTATAGGTAGGTCAGGATCGGGTGGTCTGGTATAGGTGGTCTGGTATAGGTAGGTCAGGATCAGGTAGTCTGGTATCGGTAGGGCACTGCACTATTCTCATTCCTTCCCACTTTCATGTCACCTGTCACCTCTGCAGGCCTCCATCTACTCAATTTAAAACAACTTCATTCACTAAGCAAAAGGTGCCATCTGACTAGCAGACTCTCCCTCTATCCTTCCCACAGACGGATCTTTGTCCTCAATCAGATGGCTGATTAAATGCCACTTCAGAAAGGACTTGCTGGATCACTACTATATTGCCCTCTTCCAATAACAGGCCCTCTTTCAAAAACAATTCTAAAAATACCAATGCCTTAGCAACCTGTCTTTCAAAATCACTACGCAAAACTGAGAAATGATGACCATTTTAAGTATTACTTATGAATGACAGTAGAAGGAATTAATTACGTCATATGGAATAACTTTGAACCAATAAAAACTACACAAAAGCAGATGCTACTACTCTCACATGAAAAATTATAAAGCATTTACAGAATTTAACATATTTCTCCCATAAGGTACATTACAAACCACACACACTAAGTGTTTAATTTAAAATAAATGTTAAGAACTAAATACAAAATACCTTATTTTAATTCAAAACTGAGAATTATCTTTCGTGAACATACATAATGTATCATTGGCATATTAATAAAAAAAGTTTCTGGAAACATTAAACATGTTTGGGTTTTTCAATCAGATAACATTCCATAAAAGTCTGTTTAGATGAACTAAATATATGAAATACACTGTTTGGGAGTAGGAAACGCTAGTCTGGAACCTTTTGTGCAATGTGAATTTTCCATCACAAGGTCTGATTAAACCTTTATATTTGGGGGTTGGCTATCGTAGGAAATTAGGTGTATTTTACTCGGCTAAAAACCATAGGTCCAAATATCTGGGGAAGAGTTTTTCTTCCCAACTTGAGGATGGGTGAGAAGGAGTGGGGAGAAAACACAGGGAGGGCCAGACTTCCTCCCCTCTCCCTTCCTCTGCTCTCCTCCCATTGTCTTTGTTGCCACACTCTACCTCTGTTCCTACGTGAATCTATCCAGCTCTAAGGTCTAAATTAAACAGTAGTCCTGTATGAAAAGTCAGCCTCACTGGTTTAGGATATTTTGTGAACTGCATAAACAGAAGCGATTACAATGGGCTACAACTGTGGGTATAGGGAATACAGTCCCATTTACAAACACACAAAGAAAAAAATACCCCATTCATTTGAGTACTGTGATGACCAAGCTTTCCCCTATATTCATAAAGCATAACACAGTAATGATCAGTGTGTACCTAATACAGTTGCTTCGGTGTTTTCAGTTAGGAGAACATGGAAACTGTAACCACAAGGTGTTAGAGATACATCCTGTATTACTGCTTTTAGAACAATGGCCAACTCCAATTGGGTCTACTTTGAGCACTGCTCATCTTTGAGCACTGCTCATTGAAAATACTGGAGAAATTATTATGGAACAACACTGATAATTTCCTGTGAGAAAAAGAATCCAAGCTTATTTTTAACTCCTAGTTTAAGATTTAACTTGAATGGCATACAAATGCATGTTTACACATTTTACTAGTAACATTCATTCATTTGTACAAGCAACTACGAATAAGCGAAGGCTTCTAACACCAGGGTACTGTGCTAGTTACCAGGGAAGGCAAAGTTGACAGGCTTTATAGCTTAATACAGGGAATCATGCATGTAAATGGTTCTAATGAAGTATTTATAATTGCTATGAGTGCACGCTACAATATATATAAAACAAAATTTTAGTAAATCAAATCCAACAATATACAAAAAGAAATATATCATGTCCAAGTGGTGTTTTCCCAGGAACATAAGTAAGGCTGGCTTAACAATTGAAAACTTATCAATGAAATGCAACATATCAGTAGACTAAGGAAAAAAATGCATAGGATCATCTGAATAGATGAAGAAAAGGGATTTGACAAAATACAACATTTATTCCTATTAAAAATTCTAAGCAAACTCAGCATAGAAGAAAAGTTCCTCAACCTGAAAAGGGTATCTATAAAAGGCCTATAGTTAACATCTTGCTTATTGGTAAAACAATGAATGCTTTCCCCTAAGATCAGGAACAGATGAAAGACATCCACTCTTACCACCTCTATTCAAAACTATACTGGAAGTTCTAGTAAGGGTAATAAGGCAAAAATAAATATGAAAGGCATCTGGATTTGAAAGGAACAAATAAAACTCTGTTTATAGGTGATGTGTTCGTCTATACAAAAAAATCCCAAAGAATCTTCAAAAAACTAATAATTTCAGAGCTTAACAAAATTGTGGAATACAAGTTTAATATTAAAAATTGAATTGTAGAGTTCCGGCAAAATGGCGCTCTAGGCAAAAGCACCATGCCGTCCCTCCACAGCAAAGATCCGAAAAACCAAGCCGAACAGAGAATACAACAATCCTGAAACCCTAAAACATCAAATGAAGAGATATAGAACTCAGCCAAGC
>NW_004443998.1:2174152-2175426 GCF_000243295.1 Trichechus manatus latirostris
CTCCCCCTCCTTTCACTCGAGTGCCTGGCTCCGTGTGCCATCTTTCCTTCTTCCTGAAGGGCTGCAGAATGCTGGCAATTTGTGATATATGCTTTCCCACTCTCTACCCTTTTTCACCCACACTCGGCCTCCTCTGCTTCCCGCGGACACAGTCTCTTGTCCAGAAACACCAGCCCGCACTGGCTGGCTCTCTGAGTGCCATTTGTTGGCTGCTGGAGTTGCTTTTTTTTTTTCCTGCTTCTTATGATTTCTTGCTTGCCTCTTGCCACCTCCTCCTCCTTTTGCTCAAGAGCCTGGCTCCGTGCACCATCTTTGCTTCTTCCTGAGGGGCTGCGGAGCTCCATTCGAGTGTGGAGCTGCTTCCCGGTCTGGGCTACCGCGCTGGTGGGATCCCAGGGCATTTGTTCGTTTTGAATTGTTTGTTTGTTTTCTTTTCCTTTTCTTGAGTTGGAAGCCCTTTCTGGCCAGGCGGAGCTGCGTGACAAGGAACACCCCTTAAGCTTCCACAGACGTGCAGAGGGATCCCTGAGGACATTTCTTTCTTCGTTGATTTTATTTTTTTTCTGTTTTTCTGGGGGGCCTTTCTTGTTCTTTTTTTTTTTTCTTTTTTTTTGTTTTCTTTTCCCTCTTTCTCCCTTTTTGTCTTTCTTCATTACTCAGTTTCTCGTCTCTCTATATCTTCCTTCTCTTTATGATCCCTGAATACCTGGCGTTGTATACCTCTACACCTTCTAGCCAGGATGTACTGCAACACCTGAGAACAACTTCCCCAGACCTCATAGCCGCACTGGTGGGATCCCTGGGAACTTTGCAGTTCTTTAACCTTTCTGATTTTTATTTATTCATTCTTTTCTTTTCTTCCTCTTCCCCTTTCTGTTTTTCTCCATTTCATAATCTCTCATCTCTCCACTCCAAGGGCAAGCTCCCCTACCATTCATTTTGTTTCTTTGTGTTTTTGGCTCCTGTTCCTCTCTCCTCTCTCCCATATCCATATTAGCTCCACACATAACAATCTCCCCGCTACATCCTGCCTATCTGCACCGTGCGCTTGATATCACACCACCAAGCAGCAAAGGCACGGCCTACTGGAACCTGCCCTGCACTGATTACCGACCCTCTCTGGTGGCTGTAGTAAGTGCCACAAACAACCTGTCCCAGTAACTCCTCTTCAGCTAGACCTGCCCTGCTGTACCATATCTGAGTGACTGACCCTGCCAGTTGGAGAAGGGGGCAAAAAGTATTGAGCGCACAGATGAGCAAACAACAAAGAACAC
>NW_004443998.1:2181865-2199647 GCF_000243295.1 Trichechus manatus latirostris
TGTGTATGTAGAAATTTTTGAAACAGTGTATCTTTGGCTTTGTGTATTTTCACCAAAAAAAAAAAAAAAAAGGTTGAGAAATCAGAGGGTTAATATGTTGTGGGGTTGTTTAACCAATGTCATAAAACAACATGTGTACTACTGTTTCACTGTTTCATGAGAAACTATTTGTTCTGTAAGCCTTCACCTGAAGTACAATAAAATATATATAAAAAAAATTGAATTGTATTTCTAGATACAAGGAATGAACAGTTGGAAATGGAAACTTAAAAAAAAAAAGCCTAATATTTATAATAGCATGGAAAGGCATAAAATAATTAGTAAAAAAAAAAAATCTAACAAAATATATGCAAGATTTATATGCTGAAAAGTATAAAACACTGAAGAAAATAATCAAAGAAGGCCTAAACAAATGGAGAGTTTCACCACATTCATGGATTAGAAAAGTTAAATTGCTAAGATATCGATTCTCCTCCAACTGATCTGTAGAGTCAATGCAATTCTAATGAAAATCTCAGCTGGATTTTTTTTGTGGAAATCACCAAGCTGGTTCTAAAATTTATGTAGAAAGGGAAAAGAATTAGAATAATCAAAGCGATTCTTAAAAAGAAGAACACAGAAGCTTGGTGAACTCCAAGTAGAGTGAATGCAACCCAGACACAGTGTAATCAAACTCCTGAAGACCAAAGACAAGGAAATAATCTTGAAAACAGCAACTGAAAAACATGACATAATACCTAAGGTGTTCTCAGTAAGATAAAGTGCCAATTTCTCCACAGAAACCTTGGAAACCAGGAGGTGTATACACACCACTGAAAGAAAAAAACTGTCAACCAAGAATTCTTTATTAGGCAAAACAATCCTTCAAAACTGAGGGCACACTCAAGACATTCCCAGACAAGCAAAAGCTGTGGGAAATCGTTACTACCAGACCTGCTATGCAAGAACTACTAAAGGGTGTCCTTCAAGTGAAAAGAAAAGCACACTAGACAACTACTCAATCCAGCACATGGGGAGGAAAACTGAAAAATAAAGGGGAGCTCTCCAGTAAAGGTAATGGCACAGGCAAACAAGAAAAACTGCTGCACGGTATTTTCAGTGGGTAAATTCAGTTGTTGTATATTACACACTTCATATCATCAAAAGTATAAGAAATAAGTACAAAGTAAGCCTACCAGACACAAAATGTATAATGATAAGAGAAGTGAGAAGTGATACAGTAACAGAGATGGGGGTGGAGGGAGAATGAGGGCTAGAATTTTAAAATGTTAATATTGTATGTTACTTGCTGTTTACATGTTAACTGCTGGTATCAAGAGAAAACAGATCATTGTAAACATAAGGTTTCAATTGTAATTTTCATGGTAACCACCAAGAAAACACTTAAAAAATATACACAGAAGGTAAGGAAGAAACCAAATAGACACAACAAAAGAAACCAACTTAACACAAATAACGACAAAATCTCAAGAAAGGTAGGGTAAAGAAATTACATGACACGTAAAAACCAAGTAACAAAATGACAGAAGTAGGTCCCTCCTTATCAATAACCATCTTAAATGTAAGCAGTTTAAACTCTCCAAGCAAAAGGCAGAGAGTGGCAGAATGAATAAGAAAACATGACTTATCAATATTCTGTCTACAAAAGAAAGATCTTAGGCCCAAGGACATAAACAGACTAAAAATGAAAGGATGAAAAGAATATTCCATGCAAATAGAAACCAGAAGAGAGCAAGGGTGACCATATTTATATCAGACAAAATGATATAAAGAGATGAAGAAGGACAATATATATTTAAAAAAAGAGACAATCCATCAAGAAAATATAACAATCATGAATATATATGCACCCAACAACAACGTACCAAAATATATAAAACAAACACTGAAGAAACTGTAAGGAACAACAGATAACCCTATATTAATAGTAGGAGACTTCAATACATCATTGTCAATACAGGACAGAATTTCCAGAAAGAAGATCACTATGGAAATAGAGGATTTGAACAATACCGTAAACAAATTAGATCTAACAAACATATACAGAACTCTCCATACAACATCAGAACAATATACCTTCTCTAGCGCACACAGGCCATTCTCCAGGATAAACCATATGCTATTATTTCCCAGGAATATAGGTAAGGTTGGTTTAACATTTAAAAACCAATCAATGAAATGCAACATATCAGTAGACTAAGGAAGAAAATATGCAGGATCATTTGAATAGATGCAGAAAAGGCATCTGACAAAATACAATATTTATTCCTGATTAAAAACTCATGAAACAACTCTCAACAAGTTTAAAAATACTAAAATGATACCAAGTATCTCCTCCAACAACAACAACAAAATACTAGAAATTAATACCACAAGAAAAAATAGAAAACATATAAACACATGGAAACTAAATAACACACTATTAAACAACCAATGGGTCAGGGAAGAAATCAAAATGGAAATTAAAAAATAGTTTAACAAAAATGAAAATACAACATACTAAAACCTATGGGATACAGCTAAGGCAGTCATCAGAGGGAAATTTGTAGCAATAAATGCCTATCTCAACAAAGAGGAAAGTTCTCAAATCAACAGTCTAATGTTACCACTTGAAGACCTAGAAAAAAGAAGAACAAAGTAAGCTCAAACCTACCAGAATAAAAGAAATAATACAGATCAAAGCAGAAATAAATGAAATAGAGAACAGAAAAACAATAGAGGAAATCAACAAAACCAAAAGCTGATTCTTTGAAAAGATCAATATAATTGACAAACCTTAAGCTAGAGTGACAAAGAAAAAAAAGTGAGAGGATGTAAATAACCAAAATAAGAAATAAAATAGGAGACATTACAACAGATCCAACAGAAATATAAAGGTCTAACAGAATATGTTAAGTGTTCAAATCTAAGAGCACAGAACGTCTTTCCATATATTTATGTCTGCATTAGTCTCTCGCAGCAGTGTTTTATAGTTTTTATTGTATAAGTCCTTTACATCCCTGGTAGGTTTAATCGTAGGTATCTTATTCTTTTATATGTGATTGTAAAAGGGATTGCTTTCTTTTTATTGTGCTTTAGGTGAAGGTTTACAGAGCCAACTAGTTTCTCATTAAACAATTAATACACACATTGTTTTGTGACATTGGTTGCCAACCCCATGACGTGTCAACACTCTCCCCTTCTCGACCCTGGGTTCCCCATTCCCAGCTTTCCTGTCCCCTCCTGGATTCTTGTCCTTGCCCCTGGGCTGGTTGCCTATTTAGTCTCATTTTGTTTTATGGGCCTGTCTAATCTTTGGCTGAAGGGTGAACCTCAGGAGTGACTTCAGTACTGAGTTAAAAGGGTATCCGGGGGGACATACTCTTGGGGTTTCTCCAGTCTCTGTCAGGCCAGTAAGTCTGGTCTTATTGTGAGTTAGAATTTTGTTCTACTTTTTTCTCCAGCTCTGTCCCGGACTCTCTATTGTGATCCCTGTCAGAGCAGCTGGTGGCTGCAGCCAGGCACCATCTAGTTGTGCTAGAGTCAGTCTGGTGGAGGCTGTGGTAGTTGTGGTCCATTAGTCCTCTGGACTAATCTTTCCCTTGTGTCTTTGGTTTTCTTCATTCTCCCTTGCTCCAGACGGGGTGGGACCAGTGGAGTATCTTAGATGGCTGCTCACAAGCTTTTAAGACCCCAGATGCTACTCACCGAAGTAGGATGTAGATCATTTTCTTTACAAACTATGTAATGCCAACTGAACTAGATGTTCCCCAAGACTATGGTCCCCAGCCCTCGGCCCTTGATTTCCTTTTCAGATTTCTCCTTGTTGGTGCACAGAAATCCAACAAATTTGAAAACTTAGATGAAATGGAAAAATATATAAGCTACCCAAATTAACATAAAAAGAGGTAGAAAATTTCAACAAGCCCATAACAAGAAAAGAGATTGAGTCAGTAATCAAAAACTTCCCAACAACAACAACAAAAACCGTAGACCAGATGGCATCACTGGGGAATTTTACCAAACATTCAAAGAAGAATTGGCACCAATATTACATAAGCCCTTACAAATTATAGAAGAGGAAGAAATATTCTCTAACTCATTCTATGAAGCCATCATTACCCTGATACCAAAGCCAGACAAAGATATCACAAGAAAAGAAAACTACAGACCTATACGCTTCATGAGTATACATGTAAAAATTCACAACAAAATACTAGCAAATGGAATCCAATAACATATGAAAAGAGTTATACACCATGACCAGGTGGGATTTATCCCAGGAATGCAAGGATGGTTCAACACTAGAAAACTAATCAACCTAATACACCAGATTAATGGACTGAAAGAAAAGAACCACGTGATTATCTCAAGAGACACAGAAAAGGCATTTGATAAAATCCAACATCCTTTCCTGATAAAAACTCTCAACAAGGTAGAAACAGAAAGAAAGTCTCTCAGCATGATTAAGGGCATCTATGAAAAACCAACAGCCAACATTATAATCAATGGAGGAAGACTGAGAGCCTTCTCCTTGAGAATGAGAATGAGATAAGGATGCTTGCTATCACCACTTCTATTCAATATCATACTGAATGACATCCTAGCCAGAGCAGTAAGGCAAGAAAAAGAAATGAAAGGTATACAAATTGGAAAGGAAGAAGTAAAACTATCTCTATTTACAGACGACATGATCCTATATATTGAAAATCCCAAAGAATCCACAAGAAAGCTTCTAGAACTAGTAAAAGAAGCAAATTTGCAGCGTACAAGATCAACACAGAAAAACTAGTTGTTTCTATACACCAACAAGGAGAAATCTAAAAAGGAAATTTTTAAAAATTCCATTTACAACGGCATCTAAAAGAATGAAATACCTAGGAATAAAACCTAAGCAGAGATGTAAAGGACTTATACAATAAAAACTATAAAACATTGTTACAAGAGACTAAAACAGACCTAAATAACTGGAAAGACATTCCATGCTCTTGGATTGGAAGACTTATCATGAAAATGTCAGTACTACCCCAAATAATCTATAAATTCAACACAATCCCAATCAAAATTCCAACAGCATTTTTTACAGAAATGGAAAAACTAATCCTCAGGAGGATTAAACCTTTGTGTTTTCTGGTCAGGCAAAGATTTCTTAGATATGACACTAAAAGCACAGTACATTTTTACAAACCCTGATAAACTGGATTTCAACCTCTTAAAAACTTCTGTTCTCGAAAATACACTGTTAATAGAATGAAATGTAACTCTTTATATGGAAAGGCAAGAGGCACCAAATAGCCAAAACAATTTTGAAGACGAACAAAGTTTAGGAGGCCTCACAGTTCCCGATTTCAAAGCATAGTATACAGCTACTGTAATTAAAACAGCCTGGTACTGGTTTAATGATAGATACATAAATCAGTGGAATAGAATCGAGAACCCAGAAATAAATCCATACATCTACGGTCAATTGATTTTCAACAAGGGTACTAAGTCCTTTCAATGGGGAAAGAACAGTCTCTTCAACAAATAGTGTTGAGAAAAATGGTTTTCCATATGCAGAAAAATGAAGCAAGATCCATGCCTCACCCCATACACAAAAACCAATTCAAAATGGATCAAGGACCTAAATTTCAAATCTAAAACTATAAAGTTTTTTGAAGAAAATACAGGAGCAAAGCTGTGGGACCTAGTCTTTTTTTTTTTTTTTAAATATAGATTATCAAATACAACAACAAATGTACAAGCAACAGAAGACAAACTAGGCAACTGGGACCTCATAAAAATCAAATACTATGTTCATCAAAAAGACTTTATCAAAAGAGTAAAAAGACAACCTACAGACTGGAAAACATCTTTGGGAACAATATATCCAATAAGGGTCTAATATCCAAAATATGTTTAAAACTACTACAACTCAATAACAAAAAAGACAAATAACCCAATCAAAAATGGGCAAAGGACATGAACAGACACTTTACCCAAGAGGTTATTCAAGCGGCCAAGAAACACATGAAAAGATGCTCACTGTCATTAGCCATTAGAGAGATGTGAATCAAACTACAATGAGCTACCACCTCACCCTGATTAGAAGGGCAATGATCAAAAAATAGAAAATAACAAACGTTAGTAAGGATGTAGGGAAATTGGAACCCTGATCCACTACTGGTGGGAATGTAAACTGGTACCAAAAAAAATTAAAAAGAGAACTACCACATGATCCAATAATTTCACTCCTAGGTATATACCCCAGGGACCTAAAGGAGCGACATGAACAGACATATGCACGCCCGTGTTCACTGCAGCATTATTTACAATAGCAAAAAGCAGAAACAATCTAAAGCAGCCATCCAAGATATAATCCTGTATTTTTATGCCAATTACGCACGCCCTCTGTGTTTGTGTGCTGACTGTGCCCTAACCTGCAAAGTACCCTCACAAGCGCCACCATGCCAATCCTCTTCCATGCTGCGTAGCATGTTTACAAAAATATCTCGTGGGGGGAGGGTGCAGCCGGTAAACAACTGCAGAAGGCATGTGTTATTTGCATAAAAATTCGGTAACTGGTCTCTATTTGCCTGGAGTAGCAGAGGAAGAAGATGACCCAGGAATCGAAGAAGGAATTGAATTGTAGTTCTAACTGCCTAGATGAATTAATTCCTCCTTTTCATAAGACCAGAAGAACTGGATTGTGCCTGCTTACCATTACTGAACGTTTTGATCAAGGAGTTAACAGATAAATCCTGATCAAACGGGGGGAAAAGCTGAACAAAATTACAAATTCTTAAAAAATCCAGACTTACTGTATCCACTAAGACTGGAGAAACTCCCAAGCCTATTGCCCTGATAAAAAAAATCATTAAACCTTGAACTGAATCTATCCCCTGAAGTCATCTTTAACCAAAAGTTTAGCTAAATAAGTAAAAAAAGTTCTCCTTGAGCACTCACCCCTTTAAAGAATTATTTACATAAGATCAAACTGACAACAGTAACTCTAAAGCATAGATGAGAAGTTTAGGGGGTTAGTAAACCTAAGTCAATGGTGGTGAAACAATATGGGTAGAGACTGTGAGAATGCAGGCACAACGTGAAGAATGTAACTCATGCCACTGAAATATACATATAGAAATGTCGAGCGGGTGAGTGTTCTGCTGTGTATATTTTCACCGAAAAAAAAGAACAAAGTTAGAAGGTCCACACCATCTGATTTTAAGACTTACCATAAATATAAAGCTACAGTGACTGAGAGTTACGTTGGCAAAAGGATAGACAGACATATAAGTCAATGGAGCAGAATACAGAATTCAGAATAGATCTGTTCAGAGGTGGTCAACTGATTTTTAACAAAGATACAAACACAACTTAGTAGAGAAAAATATAGTCTTTTCAACAAATCATACTATGACAATTAGATATCCACATGTGAGGAAAAGAATTTCAACCCATACTTCACACCATATACGAAAATGAATTAAAAGTGGATCATAGATCAACATATAAAACTTTAAGTACAAAAATTCTAGAACAAAACACAGGAGTAAACCTTTGTGTTTTCTGATCAGGCAAAGATTTCTTAGATATGACACTAAAAGCACAGTACATTTTTACAAACCCTGATAAACTAGATTTCAACCTCTTAAAAACTTCTGTTCTCAAAAATACACTGTTAATAGAATGAAAAGACATGCCATAAAATGTGAAGAATATCTGAAAATCACAAATCTGTTAAAGAACTTGTATCTAGTTCTTCAAACTCAATAACAAAAACAAACAACAAAATTAAAACAAATGGGCAAAGAAGATATACAAAGGCAAACAAGCACATGAAGAGATGTTCAACATCATGCATTGTGAGGGAAATGCAGATTAAAACCACAGTGAGCTCCCACTATTGGCATAACCAGAATTTAAAAAAAACAGAAACAAAAACTAATAATATCAAAGTACTAGCAAGGATATAGAGCCACCGGATTTCTCCTACAATGCTAGTAGGCATGCAAAATGGTTCAGCCACTTTGAAAAGCAGTCTGCAGTTTTTCATAGTTAAACATATACTTAACCCAACAATCCCAGACCTACATATTTACCCAAGTAGAATGAAAACTTATGTTCACACGAAAACCTATATGTGAATATTTATAATGACTTAATTCATAATTACCCCTGAACACTCTTCAACTAATAAATCCACACAATGAAATACCACTCAGCAATAATAGGGTACAATAATGAATAATAAAAATAAACTACTGATACACGCAATAACATGGATAAATCTCAAATGTATTATGCTAATTAAAGAAGCCAGACTCAAAGGACTATATACTGAATGATTCCAATTATATGACATATTAGAAACAGGCCAGTGGTTTCCAGGATTTCGGGGTGGTGGGAAGGGCTCATGACAAACAGGCAGAAGGGAATTTTGGAGGGCGACGGAATTGTTCTTTACCTTGATTCTGGGGGTGGTTATACAACTGCCTGTATTTGCCAAAACCCAAAGAACTGTCACTAAAAAGCGTATATTCTACTATATATAAATCACTAATTTTTAAAAAGGCATTGTTTAGAAAATAAACTGGCAAAGCAGAGACTGGGAGAAAATATTTATAAAACGTATTTTGACCTGTATTCAGAATATATAGGGAACTCTTATAAGTTAATAATACAATTCCTGTAAAAATGGGCAAAAGGTCTTAACAGACACTTCACAGAAGTAGTCAAATGACACACACTTGCATGAAAAGATGCTATAGCAACGCTCATTAAAGTCAAATGAGATACAATAGGCCCAATAAAATGGTTAAATTGAAAAAACAAAAACAAACAAACAAACAAAAAAAAACTACCACCACCAAGTAAATGCAAAATGGTTCTGCCACTTTGGAAAACAGTTTGTCAGTTTCTTACAAAGTTAAAGCTACACTTATTATATAACAAAGCAATCCCATTCCTAAGTACTTACCCAATAAAAATGAAAACATATGTTCACACATGGGTTTGTACTCAAATGTTCATAAAAGTTTTATTCATAAAAGCCATAAATTGGAAACAACATATCTGTCTATCCATTGGTGAATGGATAAACTGGTACAGCAATATAATGGAATACTACTCAGCAATAAAAAGAAATGACAGTCATAACCATGTGGCAAATCTGAAATGCATTATGAACAAGTGAAAAGACTACAGACACGAAAGCCTACATACTGTATGATTCCATTTACATGACATTCTCAAAACAGCAAAACTACAGTGACATCAAGCAGATTAGCAGTTGCTAAGGTCTGGGGAGGGGTGGGGGCTGACTTCAAAGGACTACAAGCAAAGCTTTTGGAGCAATGTGAACGTTCTTCATTATGATTTTGGTGGTAGTTACATGACTGTATATTTGTTAAAACTCAGAATTTTATACTAAATATGGGGGACTTTTATCATATTTAAATTAAACCTTTTCTAGACCACTTCAAGTTCTCTTCATAACTGTAGAACAACGAGAAAACAAAGACAAGCAAAAAAAACCCAACTTTTTTAAATAGCCCTAAATCCTACCTCCCAGAGACAATAACCACTATTACCACTGATGTACATCATCCTGGATATTTTCCAATGTAAATATTAACTTTGAGTAAAAGCTAAACTAGGGTCAGACTTTTCATACTGTTCAGGATCCTCTTTTTCAAATTCCAAAATACGCTGCAAATATATTTCTAAGAAATACATCTTGGATATTGAGAAAGAAAAACATGGCAGGCTATGCTATGATCTTCCTAGCTGTGGGTGAACACCAAAAATTCCTCATGTGTAATGTCTTTTGTTGCCATTACTTAGCTGAACCTTAGTAAAAACTTTTTTGTA
The DNA here is from genome assembly GCF_000243295.1 of Trichechus manatus latirostris. Lineage (NCBI taxonomy): Eukaryota > Metazoa > Chordata > Mammalia > Sirenia > Trichechidae > Trichechus > Trichechus manatus. The sequence continues at coordinate 2,191,700 of NW_004443998.1, forward strand.
TTACTATATAGCTCAATTCAATTCACAGGTCTTGGATTTTCTAAGGAATATGTTTTCTACTTTTGTTCAATAAAATTCAAAGACATCCTTTATAAAACTAGAACAAAATCTTAACATTTATAGCATGACAGTACATCTAAAAAATAAGTTAACACTAAATAAACATTAACAAGCGGATTTTTTGGGAGGGAGAAAGAATTGTTTGTTACCATCAACTCTTTGTAAATTCAGGGGAAGATGCTATACTCCCACACAAAACGGGTCACTCTGTTTAAACAGTTTTTTTTTTTTTTTTTTTTTTAATGAAAGAGAAATGTTTTTTTTTTTTTTTTTTTTAATGAAAGAGAAAAGAAACCCCAGGGTCTAACATGTAATGAGTGATCCTATTAGTTCCACCAGACTAAAATCATACAGTCCACGTATGTGGTCTTTTCAGCCACATCTGTCATGAACCACTTTCACACCACAAAATGCAAAATACTGAGCACTGACTTACTAGATGAACCTGGGAAAGCAGTCATCATTTGATTTACCCCTAAAAGAAAAACTGGCTTGTAGGAAGATAGGTAACAGAGTCCTCTGTAGAGCAAACTCAGGATCATGCATTTTGGAATCAAATCCTAACACAGTCCAAGCAACAAAGAGAAAAGCAAAATGAACTAAAGTACTAAATATAATAGAAAAAGAAAGTAAACATCAATCTTGATTTTCTAAAAATCCAAATACTTTGCTTAGATAGAAAACAAGAACCATTTATTATAAAATATGTGAAATAAAATAAAGTGCTTACCACATAGTAGATGCTCAATAAATGGAACTCCACTTTAAATACTTCATAAATCATATTTTATTAAGCATTTTATATACTGATCTGCTATTCCTTTCAACAGCTCTCAGTTACACTAAAATGGAATTTTTACTTAACATAAAATACACAGCCTAGAAGAAATTTGAATTAATTATTTCTCTGACTTAACATCTGAAATCTACATGAACTACTTTTTGGTAAATTTCTTTACATAATGTCACTGTACTCTTATTTAAAAAAAAAAAAAGACCTATAATTTATCTTATAAGATTGGGTTTTGTTCCAAAATTTCTAATGGCTTCAATTAAGAAATATTAAAGGGTATTTAATCTCCAAAAACTCATTACATAATTTTGCACTGGATAAATTATTTACAGTAATTCTAAAACCACTGAAAAAGAAACTGCATATTTGATATATAAACAAGCATTCAAATCTTATACACTTGTCAGTCTTTCAATAATGAAGTCGGGGAAAATAAATTCACAGACACCCAAGTGAATTGGCAACTGTAAGTGACAGAAGTCCTCCTAAATCCCCTGTTTACACTGGGGATTAGTGGAGTAGATTTGGAGTTGCAAACTGAACAGTCCATGGTCAAGGGAACCTGCTCCTTGTCAGCCCGCAGGGCATAAGGACAAAGCGTGGTCCTGGTAGGAAGTGACCCATAAACGTATTCCTACCCGGGATTTATCCAAAGCCAGTCTGCCTCACAGAAACTCCATATGACCATTAGCTGGCCTGCAAGGCCTGCCAGGAGGCCTAATTACAGGTCTACAGAGCCCAATAACAAAAGCTGAAGGGCTTTAGCCTAGGGATGATCTGCTTTATACTGACTTGAGAGAGTCCATATAGAGGACCCAAAAGAAAGAGGTTTAGCTTTAAAATTCTCCCCAGAGATCCAGCATTGTACTCGAGTCTAGAAAGCCCACATGCAACATACTTCAGCTAGGCTTAAACATACCACCCTCTCGAAATTAACATTCAACTACTGTCTGCTTAACATCTGCTCAAACATGGCAAATTGCTGTGATATTGTTAGACTCTAGCTGACAGCTTTCTTCTTACTAAATATCATTAAGAGAAAGGAATTGCCAGTCAAATATAAATGTGTTACATGTTACAACAAACAACATAGTTCTAAAAAGCGATTATTTACTTAACGATTCTCTTTAGGAGGCGCTAATTGTATCTGTTTGGATTAACAGAAAGCCAAAAATCATGTTCATTACTGGAAACTGGAAGTTAAATTAACATTATCAATTTGATTTTGCATTAAAGCGATTCAATTTTATGCAGAATTTCTTAAGTTTTCATAAAAAACACTGGACGGGGAAAAAAGCTTTCATCAATCCCTGAGTTAATTAAATAATTTCTGGTTTTACTCATTTGTTTCTTTTTAAGAGCACTATTCTTAATTCTTGATAACTTTTTCCAAGTGTGTGTGCGTACTAGCAGGAAGAGGGTGTGGTTCGACCTCTCTTCTTTAATCAGCTCACTAAGCCACTCTGGTGATGCCATAAAAAACTACTCCTACTTGCTAACATTTCTAGAACACTCAGTTATGGGCTAGGTGCTGTTCTAAACACTTTATCATATTAATTTCTTTGGATCTCACAACTCTATGAGGTATATACTATTATTTTTGCATTTCATAAATTAGAAAACTGAGACTCAGCAGGCTTTAACAACTTTCCCATGATTTCATCAGTAAATAGTAGAGCTGAGGAATGATCCTCGGGCCATCCGGCCTGAGAACTTAACCACCAAACTGTATGGCCTCTCATACTAATGGCTAACGTTTACTGAATACTTGCCACGTACCAGGTACTCTTCTAAGTGCTTGAGGAATGCTAATTCATCTAAACCCTGCAACAACAACCCCATTAGTCAGGCACCATTAGTATCTCCATCTCACAGATGAGGAAACCAAGGGAGAGAAAAGGGGACGTGATCGCCCAAGGCCACAGTCCGTCAGAGGGGCTGATTATGAATCTAGACTACCAACATACACTCAAGCAGAAGCCCATGTGGGTGGGATGAAGTTTGAAAACAATTTATTTCTACGGAACAGACACCAACTTTTCAATCACTTGCTCTATTTTTAACTTTCACCAACATAAAAGGCTCACTCATGATAGGTTAGCCTATTTCTCTGAGCCACAGATCACTGGTGAGCTTTAAACCAGAGGAGCGGAGGGGGTTTCTGGGCTCCCAGGAACAGTCCAATGTTATGAAAGCAACCTCATTTATAATTCTCCAAATCTCAAGTATTTAGAGTTAGACTGGACTTCGGAGAAGGGCTGGGACTTCCCAGATCACCTGTCTAGGAAGAGGAGGGTCAGGACTGGGCTGAACTGAAACCAAACCAGTTGCCGCGGAGTCGATTCCAGCTCACGGCAAGCCCACGTTTTTCCAAGGAAGACGGCACTCCGCAGGGTTTTCAACGACCTTTCGGAAGTAGATCACCAGGCCTTCTTCCAAAGCACCTCTGGGCAGATTCAAACTGCCAAACTTTGGGTTAGTAGCCAAGTGTTCAACCATTCACGCCACCCAGGGAGCCAGGGCTTGGCTACCAGGTACTCAGTGGGTAACAGAATAAAATCTCAGCCTAACACGCTGCAGATGAACCAGGATAAGGAGCCGTGGTGGTGCAGCGGTCAATCTCTCAGTGCTAACCAGAAGGTCAGCAGTTCCAACTCACCAGCCACTCTGCAAGAGAAAGATGCGACAGTCTGCTTCCGTCAAGATGACAGCCTCGGAAATCCTATGGTGCACTTCTACTCTGTAAGGTCACCATGAGTGGGAACTGACTCGATGGCAAGGGGTCCGGTTTATTTTTGGTTTATTTCTAAGTACAGCTTATTATCTGGTCATGGTGTACGTGTTCGTGTAACTAATCTGTTTTTACAATACTTAATCAGCTTCCATCTCAGCAAGGGCCATTAAAATGTATGTCCCTAATTAGGTTTAAGACTTACATAAGACAAAAACATTGGAGATCATAAAACATTACCCTAAGTTTTTCAGTTATCATAAATGTAGCTATTATAAACACACTTTCTCTCTTGCCCTCTCTCTTTCTCTATATATTTATATATATACATACATATATATGAAAAAAGAACTTCTTTTCCTGACTTAATCTTTAATCCTTCTGTATTATCAATGCAAAATTTATTTCAGAATCAAAGGCTTGTTTGAAGATAGAAATTATTTTAATGTAAGGTTATTGTAGACCTAAACCTAACAAATCCAAACTAACCAAATCCACTACCATCGAGTCGATTCCAACTTACAGCAACTCTACAGGACGGAGCAGAACTGTCTCATAGGGTTTCCAAGGCTGTGATCTTCATGGAAGCAGACTGCCACATCTTTCTCCTACAGAATGGATGGTGGATTCGAACCGCCGACCTTTCAGTTGGCAGCCGAGTGCTTTAACCACTGTGTTACCAGAGCTCCTTAACCTAACAAAACCAGGTATGTATTTGGGAATGTCTTCTACTGCCCTTCTTTCTGCCCAACACAGCTCAGGTATTTAACCTATGAGGAGAAATAGCACAAGAGTCAGAAATCACTGGATTTGAGTCTGATTCTGCCACTTATTAACCATGTGATCTTTTACAAGTCATTTAAGCTTTCACGATATTTGTGAAATGGAATTAATTAGCCCTCCATGCAGTGATGTGCGTCAAAGGGTAAAAGACCATAAAAGTGCTTTGAAAACTATAAAGCTAAATACAAAGGGCTGTAGGTATTACTCAGGAAATGATGCATTATTACAAGAGAGATTTTATGATAAAGTTGATTTACCCTACACACGCTGAAAGAACGTTCTAGTTTTTGTTATAACATTACAGATATAATTTTCATGGTTTCATGAGTCAAGAACTCTATTAAAAGTAAAATAATGAGACTTCAGAGAAAACTGTGTCTTGAAACCATGTTGTGAAAAGTGTCTTCTCAGGCTGATGAAAAAGCATTTATGCTTTGGAAAAATCTCTCCCCTATTTTCTTCTTCAGACCTAAACATACTTGGCACCAGGTGGTGGTGCGTTTTTGCGGAAGTCTTGGCTAATACTTGGAATGGTGCTAAAGGTCAGAGGACAGCGAGGGTGGATGCGACGGTGACAAGAAATCCTTATCGTCTTCCTTCCTGCTCCTGCGTAACACTCATGCTTCATGAACCACCGTAAAGTTGAAGTCTAAACAGCTGGATCACTGTCATGTATCTTTTACACTTGAAGCCTGGGAACTTTGTCGTACATTCATTTTAAACTCTCTCTGACATTAGGTAAAGTGAACACTCCAGCATTTAAAGGTTTAATTGTCAGATATCTAGATCAAGAATTTCTCCACAATGATTTACTCACCAAAGATTAACGGCACCGATTTGACTTGGTGTGGTATCACTACAAAACAAAACCAAAGACCAAACGCGCTGCCGTGGAGCCGGTTCGGACTCACAGCGCCCCTCCAGGATGGAGTAGAACTGCCCCCCCCCCCGCCTCCCCGGTACCACTGCAGGTGTCATTAAAACTGCAGGAAAGATGCAGAAATTTGAGACACGTCTCCCGGCCTTCAGAGGCGAATTCTTTCATTAGAAAGACACATCTAACACCGAGGAAACAATCAGACGCTGAGATCAGCAGTGGGTGAACAAGTTTCAGCACAGATGGTGTGCACGGATCAGGACTGAAAGGATTCCAAGAAGGAGGGAAAGGCTGTGTGCTGCGATGGTCAGGGAAGTCACTGTGAATGTGATAAAGACACGGATTTAAAGTGCTCAGAGAGCAGGAGCGGAGGGATGGAGACATCGCTGGAAGAGAAAACCCACGATCATGGGGGTGGAGACGATCATGGGGGCCTCAGAGAAGAAGGAAAAGGAGGACAGTGAGGGATCTAGGAGATAAAGTCAGAAAAGTCTGTGGCTCAACTACACAGGACTTAGGAACCTTGAGCGTAGGTGTGTAAAACCGATGCTGTAAGCAACTGGGAGCCGCTGAGTAATTCTGAGCAAGGGGGTAGCGTGACCAAACGATGGCTTACAGTGAATCATCCAGCTTTTGATAGGTGCTGTGAAGTCGATTTTCAACTCACAGCAACCCCATGTGACAGAGTAGAACTGCCCCATAGGGTTTCCAAGGCGGAAATCTTTACAGGAGCAGATTGCCAGGTCATTCTCCCAGGAAGCTGCTGAGCAGGTTCAAACCACGGACCTTGCAAGCACATCACTGTTGTGCCACCAGGGCTCCCTGAATCATCTGGAGAAACAATGTGGAAATGAACTGGCCGCTACCATTGGCCAGGCTCTGGGCTAAGCATTTCATGTGTTATAATATTTATCCTCAAAATAACCCTACAAGGTAGCTATTATCTTCCTTACTTACAGATGAGGAAATTACGGTATACAGAAGTCCCCAAACCTAAATACTTTCAAACAGGTAACTTAAAGGTGTGACGTGGAGTAGTAAAGGCAGTAAGGAACGGGTGGAAAATATACACATCTGCATAATCAACAGAGAAAAAACTGTCCTGGCTAAATGACACATGTCAAACTGCTCAAGGTCACAGAACTAGTAAGTGGTGGCCGCAGGCTCAGACCCTTTCCTCCATTTGTGGCCCGCTCTCTGGATGTGTAAGTGGATGCCTATAAAGGAGCCCAAGACAAAAACTTCAAGGTTTTGAACCCCGACAACCAGGACAGTGGTTACAGTACTAAAAATAAGTCAAGAAAGAAATCATGGCAAAAGGGTTTTTAACTGAATTTTTTCTCAATATCAAAGGGTAAATGACTAGCTGAGGTTACAACTGAAAGATTCCGTCTCACATATTTATACAATTTTGCAACCTTTGTGTTCTATGGCAATTTGAAAAAAAAAAAAGCATGCTTAGATATAATCTTAACTTCACATCACCTTTGAATTAAAAGTTAAACAAAAGACATGGAATTTGACTGCAATTGCAAAGCAGTGAACACAGAAAAAGATTCTATCTGAATCTGAAGACTTAGAATAGCAAAGTACAAAAATGTAAACAGTTTAGTGCATACAAAATACAATCCTAATAAATGTAACAAAATCTGACTTCAAATTCATGTTTGATACAATAAGCACGACACCTCCAGTTATGCTATGCTTAATGTTACTGTATGCACATGAGCATCTTTTAAAAACACCACTAATAATCACAGCTAAATGTTCTAAATATATTTTAATTCCAATTCAACAACATTATTAAAGTTCACTAATATAATCAATGGCAATGCAATGGTTACTTATAAAACTTTTTCTGGGACCCACGGCTAGAGTGTTTTTATAATTTCCTATATATGACCCCAATCTACCAGGTAAGGAACCTGCTGGCTCAACGGTTAAGTGTTCAGCTGGGAACCAAAAGGTTGGCAGCTCAAACTCACCCAGCAGCTCTGAGGGAGATAGAACTGGTGATCTGCTTCTGTAAAGATTACCGCCCAGAAAACCATAAGGGACAGTTCTACTCTGTCACATGGGGTCACTCGGGGTCGGAATGTATTTGACAGCAACCATCTACCAAGTTATGCTAACCGTAGGGCTGAAATAAATTCTGCTCCAACAAGTCTAGTATAAGCCTGAAGCCTTTCCTGAACCCAGTTTTTAAAGTTGGAAAGCTGAGTGTGCTTTCCCAGGGAATGCAAGTCAACTCAGTGTGGTGGAATGGGTACCGCCAGGCCTTTCTGTCAAGCTACACCTCACCCTTAGGACTAGACTAGATCATACCTGCCAGGCCTCCCTGTTAAGTTACCCTCACCTTTAGGACTAGACTAGACTCTACCTACCAGGCCCTCCTGTCAAGTTACCCTCACCCTTAGGACTAGACTAGACTCTGCCTACCAGGCCCTCCTGTCAAGTTACCCTCACCCTTAGGACTAGACTAGACTCTGCCTACCAGGCCTTCCTGTCAAGTTATTATCACCCTTAGGACTAGACTAGATTCTACCTACCAGGTCTTCCTGTCAAGTTACCCTCACCTTAAGGACTAGACTAGAGCCTGCCTACCAGGCCTTCCTGTCAAGTTACCATCACCCTTAGAACTAGACTAGACTCTACCTACCAGGTCTTCCTGTCAAGTTACCCTCACCTTAAGGACTAGACTAGA
>NW_004443998.1:2199803-2200025 GCF_000243295.1 Trichechus manatus latirostris
CAGGCCCTCCTGTCAAGTCGCCCTCACCTTTAGGACTAGACTCTGTCAGGCCCTCCTGTCGAGTTACCCACAGCCTTAGGACTAGACTCTATCAGGCCCTCCTGTCGAGTTACCCTCACCTTTAGGACTAGACTCTACCAGGCCCTCCTGTCGAGTTACCCACAGCCTTAGGACTAGACTCTGTCAGGCCCTCCTGTCGAGTTACCCTCACCTTTAGGACTA
>NW_004443998.1:2200355-2214608 GCF_000243295.1 Trichechus manatus latirostris
TTAGGACTAGACTCTGTCAGGCCCTCCTGTCGAGTTACCCTCACCTTTAGGACTGGACTAGACCCTAATTGCGCGCCTCACGAGACTAGCAATCAAGCTCTTCTTTTCTTCTCTCCCTTTATTTCATTTGCTTATTTTTCATAATACAAGGAACACTTTTAATTCATCACCAAAACATAAAACTAGAACCTTCACAATAAGTTCTGCATTTACCAACTTGCTTCTTCCCTCTCCATTTGTCTGCCTCTCCTCTCCAAGGTCACCAGTTTTCATTAAAACAGTACTGGATTTTTCGAAGTGGTGTAATATGTTACGTCACATTATAAACAATACGTTCATGAAACTGGCATCAAAAAGCTACGTCTGGTAAAAACCGTGAATTAACCGGTGGGTGAAAAGTGGCACAGTGCTTTCATGAAACAATCTAGGAAAAATGCATGAAAAGCCACTAAAATATTATCTCTAACCTCATCAGCATATTTCCACAGTAATGAATCCCAAGAAAATAATCTAAAATATGGACAAAACAATATTCAAGAGGATGTTCATTACAGTGTTGCTGATAATAGGGAAAAGCTGGAGACAACATAAATGTTCCCTACGAAAGAAGGAGATGATCCAATCAATAATGCTGTACCTAAGCTAAGGTCTGTCCCTCGCTTTTCTAGGGCAAGGTAAGATTTTTAATCTGAAAACTGTCATAATATTTTAAATGCTCCTCAAATTCACAGAACCTAGCTCCTTATCCTTAATATAATTTAGAATGTGAAATTAAAAAATGAGGGTGACAGCTGTGACCAATATAAGCAAGTCACACACCGTGAGGTGAGGACTGACAAATCTGTTTTATAAGGCGCTTCAGAGTCACACTAAAAGATAAAGAAAACAGTAGGAAACGAAATTCTTCATAGCTATATTAACGGAAAAATATTTTCTAGGTGGTTAGACAACATAAATATTTTCTTTTAAAGCACCAGTTTGTCAATACTGAAATTATGAACTGGAAACATTTTTAAAAAACAAAATGCCACTAAATAATAAATGTACAGTATGTAAATGATGGAGAACCACACTAATTAGCTTTATCCTATAGTATATTTTTTTGCGAGTCAAAATATGAAAAACCTGGTTGCAGGCAAAATGTGAAGAAATCATGTTTTCTATGTAATCAAAGATAAAAATAAATAAGATTAATGCATAAAATATAAGAATTTTTAACAATGGGGAGGGGTGTAGAGACTCCTGGTCAAAATTAAAACATTTACTTATTAATTTTTATCCTTACATGGTAATTATTTCTACGAGTGATTCATGAAACTAGTATATCGTTCATAATGGTGTTTCCAGTCTTTACTCTGCAGACACTCTGGGTAGTTGTGCAAGGAGGCAGTGTAAGAGATCCCTGAATCAACACACATACGTATTTTCTTAACTGATGAACACTAAAAATACAACTACTATCATCTGGTAGTCTACAACCACTTTTGATGTTAAAATAGAATTCTCACTTCCCAGTAAGTTGAAATTATAAGTTCTTTACAGATCTTTAAAAAGTAAATAATTGTAAGAAATATGTACTATTTCAGTGATATTATTCTAACTCTTCCTCAAGTTTTCTCTTAACGACCTATCACTTGCATAAAGTACATACATTTTTGACGAGCATATTAAGATTCAGAATGAAATCAGTCCTTAGAAAAGATAACATGGCTCTTATACATTTTTTAAAAGGTAAAGTATTTAATGTCTACAGGAATCTGAATACGACATCTGAAATCAAAGTCACAGCATTGTTACACCGCTGAGAAATAAACTAGTCTGAGGCAACAAGAAAGGCCGCAGTCAGTAACTGTCTTGAAATATGGCAGAACTAAGTAGCCTGCATAGATAACCTGAGGGAAATCAGGCAGGAGTGAATTAGAGTATGTGTGACGTGGACTGTAATTGCAATCAAGAAAAGGAAATTCAAAGCCAATCATTCATCTTTTCCTACCCCAATCTCCGTCCTATAAAGAAGAGCCGAGACATTTTGTTTTCATGAAATAATAATAAAAATTAAAACTTAAAATTGAAGCCAGTTTTATAAATAAAAAGGCAAAGAATGATCTTCCAGCATTATATTGCAGCAATAAATATTTCAGTTAACATCCAGCTGTACCTATAATCTAGATTTCATAAATTTGTGGGGATATATGAAAGGAGGAGTTTTTCTCTTTGACTCACTTATAAGCATGCTATCAGCTTAGGCTTTCTGTAACCCCAACTGTTTCCCTTGAATAAGAGCTAACTGTCAACACTCACCAGCAGCTTCAAGAACCAGCTGTAGTCTCACTTTGGCCTGCTCAGCTGGTGGCTAAAAAACAACCAAAAAAAGGCATTTTCAGGTCAGTTTTAACAGACAGAACTTCAAATTAATGCACCATTATGCAAGAATCAGGTAATTTAGAGAAGTTACTCATAACCAGTGTTAACACCTATCCACATCTTAACAACATTCCATCACGGCAGCTCTAACCGATCTATTTTCCTACCTTAGTAGTCAAATCACACCTTCCATTAATACGACGCCAGAATTAAGTTCTTTCATTTTTGTTAGTAGAAAAGGTTTTGTTTGCTACCTAACATTGTACCAGTCAGCAACAACATCAAGAACTCCTGTTTTTTCCCTGCGTGAAACAAACAGTTAAGGGCAAGGCTACTAACCAAAGGTTGGCGGTTTGAATCCACCCAGAGGTGCCTCAGAACAAAGGCCTGGCGATTTACTTCCCAAAGGTCACAACCACTGAAAACCCTATGGAGTTCAGTTCTACTCTGGAATACATGGGGTCACCATGAGTTGGAATAGACTCACTGGCAACTGGTTAAGCTTTTTTTTTTCTTTTAAATAAGGTAAAACCAACCCATTTAATAACATATCCTCAAGCTGTGTTATTTCTTTGCATATGGGAACATGCCAAGTGACCTATCAGAATTTCAACAGTAACTGACGCTCAATAAGCCAGGCAATCCTCATCCTAAAAGCAAATATCGCTTGCTTTCCTGTATGTCAACAGCGCATCTGTGGTCAAGACCAAACACTATGCGAGCGCCACGCTTTCAGTTCCTACTAACCGCCCTAAAATCGTTCCTTGGCAAACCCTGATCCAACAGTGCTGATGAAGCTGAAATCCTGCTATTTTCCTACCGGTGATTTCATTTTGGAATTCCTGGATTATGTGTTGATGGCATCCAAAATATAACATGGATTGTATCAAGGTTATGATCTTTTTATGAAAGATTGGTTAAAAATTGTTTTAATCCTTAAGATTTTACTTCGCAATCCATTTATAAAGGTATCAGGATGTAACATGAAAACCTTTTTATACATGAAAACCACCATTTCATATACAATAATTCACTATTTGAACATTTTGCTGCTCATGAAAAACACCACTTGAATCGAAAGAATTAAATAATTTGATGTAGAAAGAAGACGTGCTCAGAAAAGTTTAAGTCGAATGGTGCGTCTGAATGAACTGTGAGGAAGAGGATGGAGGCAAGGTCCATGAGGTGAGCCGGGAGGCGGAGAGAACTTTCTGCACCACAGAGCGGGGTGAGCACACTGTGGCCCTGGGCCGGCTGCCTGGTTTTGTATGTTTTATAGGAACACAACCACACCCGTTCTTTACGTACTGCCTATGGTTGCTTTCCTGCTGCAAGTGCAGAGCTGAGTACTTGTGACAGGGACCACATGGCCAGAAAAGCCTCAAATACTTACTGTCTGGACCATAAAGAAAAAGCTTGCTGAACAACAGACGGAGAGTCTGGGAGAACTTCAAGCAGAGGGGCGATGGGATCAGATCTGCACTGTTAAACACCTTCTGGCAATACCTCTGAGAATGAACCGAGGAGTGAGGGAGACTGGCGGCAAGGAGCCCAGTTAGGGGTCGATTAGAAAAGCTAGGTGAGACCGAGCGGGCAGCAGCAGTGAGGGTGGACGGGATGGATCGGAGCTGAGAAATATTTAATAGCAAAATGAAAGGACTGACTGGACATGAGAGAAGGAGGAGTTGACAAAAAGAGGACGGTCAAATGTTTGCTGGGAAAAGTATGAAAGCAGGCTTTGTAAGAAATATAAACTACGGTATTGAAAATACATGACATACCAAATTAAAATATCATAGCAAAACATCAACAGGACACTCTAATATCTATTGAGGAGAATCCCTAACAACAGCTATAAGCTAAAATGCCTACAGGGGTCAAGCAGTCAATGCAAACATTCATTACGATCAATGGCGGCTGACCCTGACATCAGTACCAGGGGGCCACGGGAAGCGTGGAGAGCTGTGTACCACACGCCCCAGACAAAGGAAGCAGCTGATATTCAGCTCCCACTGATTATTTTCATGCAGAAATGTAGGACTAGGACTATAAAATTTGGCGATTTTCACAAGAAATAAGCCACCATGAAAACCAACACTGCAGAACAAATATGGCCCTTCCACGGGCAGGTCAACCCAAGGCAGACAGTCTGCCCCTCTGCTGCATACCTACCACCCACAGTGAGACCCGGTGCTTTCCCGGAGCAACATAACTAGAACAGCAAGGAAGAAGTGACTTTCTGACTAGCAGGTCCTAGCAAGCTAAGAATTAGGAAGCACACATTTCAGTGTCCTGGTAGGCAGTGTCCTTTGATAGGAAAATCTTGGACACTTTATTAAAGATTGTTTATAAAAAAGAGTTGTATGAACATTATGAGAAAATAGTTTTTAACAAGAAATATTCAAGACACAGAAAAATACACAGACTAATGTGTACCCAACATCCAGTAAAATATTAACAGTACAGTTAAAGACCCTCAGCCCACAAGACCCCTCCATAGCATGCCATTTGTAACCATTATCTTGAAAATTTGGTGTTTACCATTCCTAAGAAAAGATTCTCATTGGCTGATGTTTATGATAAACACACCTGTTAAGACATATACTTAATCCCTCCAACAATCTGTAATATAGGGTTCCTATTTTAAAGACAGTTTTTACACATAGGCACTGATCAATAGTCTGTTAAATTCTTGAGAGGGACCGTCTACAGATCTCCAAGGCATTCTCTCTCTAGTTCCCTCCTCTCTGGGAAACTGTCCTGTGAACCCCAGCAGCTTTGGCCTCCCTGTTCTCCCAACTCCATCTTTTCACATGAGACCACCAAGCTCTGACTGAGCTCCCCCTTCCTACCTGGGAACTTACTCCAGGCAATAAAGTAGGGCGATTGTAGGGCTCACCTAATTTTTTCCCCATGTCTCAGGAATCATTGTCCTTTATGTTTGATGTCCATTGTCGTGCAAGGTGTTGTTTCAAATATTTTGTCCACTTTTTTAGTTGCTTTGGATGAGCGAGCACATCTGACCCGTTACTCCATTTTGACTGGAAGCAGAAATCTATTACTTTTTTAATACTGAAAACAACTTTGTGAGATAAAGTAACTTGCCCAAGGTCACACGGCCAAATTTCTTCATGTTAAAGATAAAATGCGTTATCTATACAGATAAACCTATAAATTCCCTTTGTCTTGAAAACTCGTCTACTTCCTTTCCTGCTTAACCTGTGTTCTTTCAAAGTTCAGGTGACATCATCTCCATACAACCTCATCAATCTCAGTTTATTTTTTCCGTAACTCCTTTTGTGATGGTTATAATTCCCTGTTCTATGCTCCTGTAATGCCCTGGGCATACATTTATCACCACACTTACCATTTTTAGTATAGTTACTAATTTTTTGGCCTATCTTTCCTACTAGGCTGTAAGCTTCTTGAAGGCAGCAACTGTCTCTCATCTCTGTATCATTAGCACCTGTGATAGTGTCTAGAATACATCTGGGGTTCGGTAAGTATATATTTGAAACAAACTTCCGTGCAAATTTTAAGCTCCACATAGGTATCATATATAATTTAATTCTGAATCATTAATTTCACTGAATTCCATCTCTTAGGGGGAATTTGCCTAATTCAAATTGCTGGATATTTGCAAGAATGATAATGGTGTTGAGGAAATTATAACAACTGGTACTAATGAACTATGTAATCTGCATATAATTAATAAGTTTATTTAACCACTATCTTTGATAATAAAATGGAACTCTTAAAGTGATCTCATGAGTCCCAAATATGTATAAGTAATAACTTCTATGTGCCATATCTTTTCCAGCCAACATGACATTCCTGAAAGCATAAGCTACCTGAAAAAAATAAACATCTTTTTTGAAAAACTATAATAGATAGACAGCTGCCATCGAATTGCCTCCAACTCATGGTGAACTATGTCCAACAGAATGAAACGCTGCTCAGTCCTACGTCGTCTTCACAATGGCAGCGTGTCCCAGGTCATCACTGTGGCTACTGTGGTGATCCATCTCACCAAGGATCTCCCTCACCCCTGATGGCCCTCTACTTCACCAAACATGAGGTCCTCCTCTAGCAACTGATCTCTCCTGATGATAGCTCCAAAGCAAGCAAGGACAATGTTCCATTGTGATCTATAAGGTTTTCACTGATTAATTTTTAGAAGCAGAACATCAGGCTTTTCTTTCTAATCTGTCCTAGTTTGGAAGCGCCACTAAAACCTGTCCACCATGGGTGACCCTCTGGTATTTGAAATACCGGTGCCATACCCTCCAGCAACACAGTGACATGCAAGCCACCACAGGAGGACAAGCTGACAGAGGGGTGGTGATCATATAATATATAACGTGTTTATAGTAACTATTATTTAACGTGTACTTACAATGTTTGACACCGCTAAGTGCTTTACACACAATAGCTCGTTTAACATAATTCTCACAACAATGCTAACAAAGTAGGCATTCTTAACACTATTTTACAGATGAAGAATAAATTCCCTGAAGTCACAAAGCTGATAAAGGAGCAGAACTGGAATCTGAACCCAAATCCAAAAATCTCCATTTTTAACACTATACTGTCTCACAGCTTGAGACCCATTTGCCCATATGGGGAGAAATCTAATAATCTGTACTTGCTAGAAGAGACTAAACAAAGTTAAAATCAAATCCCCTTAGTATACTGGATGCTGCCATTAAAGATCTTAAAGTTTGTATCAACTAAAAATCTCATTGTGATCAAGCTTTTTCAGATGTACAACTTTTAAAATATTAAACATATTCACACTGTAGGTACTGTGCAGTAGTATCCTTTGAAGTAAGTACACCCTCACTATGACAGAAACATTTGTCAACAGATTACCGTATTTCTAGCTACATTTCATTTTCACAGTTCTATAATTCTGTCTCTTAGGATCAAGGTCTAAACCTTGATATTACAAGTAGCTCAAAAGTAGATTTATCTTGCCTCTAGAACTTGGCACCAAGTTGGTTTAAATAAAGACCAATAAAAGAAAACTTTTATCAAACATTTAATCTGAAGAGCTTAAGGGGCTTGCAAAAAAAATTTAATTGCTATTTTGTTTATTTAAAAAGAGGAGCCCTGGTAGTGTAGTGGTTAAGCACTAGGCTGCTAACCAAAAGGTCAGCAGTTCGAAACCACCAGCCTGCACTGCACAAGAAAGATGTGGCAGTCAGCTTCCATAAAGATTTATTTACAGTCTTGGAAACCCTATGGGCAGTTCTACTCCGTCCTGTAGGGTCACTATGAGTCGGAAGGGACTCGACGGCAGTGGGTTTGGTTTTTGGGTTATTTAAAAAAACAGATAAAGATATCATTATCCGTATTTTATAGAAGAGGAAGTTAAACTAAAGAGGTGAAACTGAACCCAAGGTTGCCGCATCCTTGAGGGCCCGTCTAAGAGTTCAAGTTTATGATACTATTACCTACTAAACGATGCTGCTTATAGACTATACAAATAGAAACAGTGAAAACAAACAGTGATCAATTACATAATTTACCACTCACCAGCAAAGCATGTCACCATGGGCACATCTCATGTAACCTTTGTTCATTTATTTTATAATAAATTCACAATAAATAAAATTTCATATTTCTCCAAAAAGAAAAACAAAGCAGTTTCAGATTGTACACTGTTATTACCTGCTAACAGAAAGGTTGGAGGTTTGAATCCACACAGAGGCGCCTCATAAGAAAGGCCCGGGGATCTACTTCTGAAAAATCAGTCACTGAAAAGTCTATGCAGCACAGTTCTACTCTGACACACAGGGTCGCCATGAGTTGGAATCAACTCAACGGCAACTTTTTTTTATTATTACGATAGAAGCAGATCCCCAGTTCTCCTGCTCACCTTAGCTAAAATGTGATTGTATCACTTTGCTTTAACCCTGCCCTCCCAAATATCCATTTACTTGCCAAGTCGGACTGTCACAATGTGTCTTCTCTGCTTTTCTACTCCTACACCAACCCCGCAGGTCAGGTTCTCATTACTCCCATCTAGAAGAGGGCTCAGCAAACTACAACTCGTGGGCCAAATCCTGCCTGCCACCTGTTTGTGTACTGCCCGTGAGCTGAAAATGATTTTGGCTTTTTTAAATGTTTGGAAAAAAAAAACAAAATCAAAAGAAAAACTGCATTTCGTGACATGTAAAAGTTATATGAAATCCAAAGTTCAGTTTCGTAAATAAAGTTCTATTGTAAAGCAGCCATACTCATTTGTTCACAGATTGTCTACAGCTGCAAGCAGCGGAGTGAGTAGTTGTGATGGAGACCATGTGGCTCACAAAGCCTAGAATACTCACTATCTGGCCCTTCAGAGAAAGCTGACCCCTGATACAGATGACTGCAGCTGTAGTCTCACAGGCCCCCTCCTCTCCTTTCTATTACACAGCTCCCAAACTTACCTTCACAAAGCAAGCTTCCAATGAAACATACCTCACTGACTCTCACTGCTTCCAGAGTCAAGCATAAACTTATCGCTTTAATTTTCAATGCCATCAATAATATCCAAAGCTTATTCTTCTGTCCTTGGTTTTCAACTACTTCCCTCATCATACCCAACGTTTCGGCAGCACATTGCCTCTCACTGTGTCCCAACCATACCCTGCGTTTTCCTCCCTCTGCCTGCACTCAGGAGCCGTGGGTGGTGCAAACGGCTAACGCTCTCAGCTGCTAACCAAAAGGCCTGGAGGTTCGAGTCCACCCAAAGACAACTTTGGAGGAAGGCCTGAGGATCCACTTCCAAAAACCTAACACTGAAAACTCTATGGAGTGCATTTCTACTATGACACACAGGGTGTCTTAGTCATCTAGTGCTGCTGTAACAGAACTGCCACACGTGGATGGCTTTAACAGAAATTTATTGTCTCACAGTCTAGGGGGCTAGGAGTCCAAATTCAGGGTGCCAGCCCCAGGGGAAGGCTTTCTCTCTCTGTCGGTTCTGGAGGAAGGTCCCTGTCATCATTCTTTCCCTGGTCTAGGAGGTTCTCGGCACAGGGACCCTGGGTCCACAGGACACGCTCTGCTACTGGTGCTGCTTTCTTGGTGGTAGGAGGTCCCTCTCCTCTCTGCTCGCTTCTCCTTTTATATCTCAAAAGACATTGAGAAAACCTAAACTTGTAGATTGAGTCCTGCCTCATTAATATAACTGTCTCTAATCCTACCTCGTTATATCATAGAGGCAGGATTTACAACACAGAGGAAAATCACATCAGATGATAAAATGGTGGACAAGCACACAACACTGAGAATCATGGCCTAGGCAAGATGACGTACATTTTTGGAGGACACAGTTCAATCCATAACACATGGGGTCGCCATCAGTCAGAATCAGCTCAAAGGCAATTGACTTTTTGGAGAGTGACTTTCACTCATGCATAACCGTCTACTTGAAATTCCCTTCTCCCCAGCCATTGCTGGCTGCAGAAATTCTGAAATTCTACCATCTTTCTCTATCTCCACCTGGTTGGCTGAATATAGTATGGACTGATTCACGACTCTTACGTAGTCAAAATCTCTGTGAAAATGCTACAGACTATTTCTCTGTTTTTTAAAAAAGAGTGCTGTTTTCCTTCATTCTAGTCCATCTTTGGAGTCTCGATACTTAAATCACTTTTTAATGGAACTTAAAAGGAAAAAAGGCTCAGACTTAGAAAGAAGGGAGCTATGAAAGTTAGGCAGATGAAGTAGAAATTCTGTCCTCTCTGAGGAGCCCGGGCAGGCAGGGAAATAAGGAAGAAGTGTGGCTATTTTAATGCAAGTTTGGACATAGCAAATGGAAAATGGAAGAAACAACAAACCAAACCATTGTTTATTTTTAATGGTTACAAAATAATGCCATTGAGTAGAAATGTTTACTTAACATTCCTCCGTTAGAAATTTAGGCCATTTTTTTGGACAGCTGAACAAAGAGATTCCCCACAGAAAGGGAAAACTGTTTTTTATATGCATCAGTTGTTAAACCTCTCAGAAATCTTAAAATACTGCCATGCAAAGCAAGTTATTTTTACTAATACCTCTAGACAGGGCATTGAGGTTAAGTAAAATTAGATGAAATAATATAGTTGTTTATATTTAAAAAAGGAAAATAAATAATTTTTAAAATTCCTAAATTTTTTGTGAAATGAAAGCGTGTGTGCTGACTTACAAGAATAAACCTTCACCTAGCAATAACGCCACTGATCAAAGAAACAGAACAAATGCGGGTGAGGTTGTGGGGAGACTGGAGCTCTTATACACTGCTCTTGGGAATATAAAATGGTAGAACCACTATGAAAAACAGTAGAGTGCTTCCTTAAAAAGCTAGAAATAGAAATACCATATGATGTAGCAATTCCACTCCTAGGAATATATCCTAGAGAAGTAAGAGCCATCACACAAATAGATACATGCATACCCATGTTCACTGCAGCATTATTCACAACAGCAAAAAGATGGAAACAACTTAGATGCCCATCAACAGAAGAATGGATAAAGAAATTATGGTACACAGACACAATAGAGTACCGCACAATGATAAAGAATAATGATGAATCCACGAAACACCTCACAACACAGATGAATCTGGAGGACTCAAGCTGACTGAAGTCAATCAAAAAGGACAAATATAAATGAGACCACTATTAAAAATAGTCAAGAAAAAGTTTACGCACAGAAAGAAAAATTTTTTGATGGTTACCAGGGACGGGAGGAGGATGGAGGGAAAATCACTACGTAGAGTAGACACGTGTTAATTTTGGTGAAGGGAAAGGCAGTACACAATGTGGGTGAAGTCAGCACAACAGGCAAGGGAAGACACTGAGAGGTACTCAAGAATAAAAGGCAACGTGGTAAACACTGTAACATATGCAGTCCTACAACAGTAATAACACAATAATTTATGAGTGGATATGTACATAGATATGTATGCTGAATAGCTATGGGAGGGCATGTGGGAGTACACCCCCATGCATATATAGGTTTGGTTATAGATATTTCTACATACATACTTGTATGTGCTGCATGTATATTCACACACACACACACACATAACAGAGTGAAAAAAACCAGAAGACTGAAGGAAACAATTAGTCCAAAGGACTAACGGACCACAGGAACCACAGCCTCCTCTACCTGAGACCAGAAGAACTAGATGATGCCTGGCTACCACTACTGATCGCTCTGACCAGGATCACAATAGAAGGTCCCAGTTAGAGTGGGAAAAAATGTAGAACAAAATTCAAATTCATAAAAAAAGACCAGATTTACTGGTCCGAGAGAGGCTAGAGGAACCCCTGAGACTATGGCCCTTAGACATCCTTCTAAATTGGAACTGAAGCCATTCCTGGAGACCACCTTTCGGCCAAGTTATAAACAGGCCTATGAAATAAACAGTAACACACGTGAGGAAAGTGCTCTCAGGACAATCATGTATACGAGTACACGAGACCAAAAGGGCACATCTGCCCAGAAACAAAGATGGGAAGAAAGGAAGGGGCAGGAAAACTGGACGAATGGAAATGGGGAACTCAGGGGGGTTAATGGGAAGAATACTGACACATCGCAGGGATTGCAACCAACATCACGAACAATTTCTGTATAAACTACTGAGTGGGAAACTAATTCACTCTGTAAACCTTCGCCTAAAGCACACACACACACACACAAAAACACGCTGGTTCTAAACGCTCCCTGTTTTAGTATTTTTTGGGGGTGGGCGGGGGAGGGGCCATCTTTCACTTCTGCTACCACCATTTAAAGGATCAGCATATCTTTCAGTCCATAAATATTAACATTCTACGATGTTCAACCAGACACATCATTTTAAACATTACCTAAATTCCTTTCCTGACCCTTTTAAGATTCAGTTTAAAAGTATACTTCTGGTTTGTTAAATCCTTTGTGGTATTGCACCAGTTATTTCTAAGAAACCTGTTCTCTGTGTTATCCCGTGACTGCTGGGGAGGGAGTGGTGTTCTCTGCAGCAACAAATCACCTGGCACAGCCTACTTTTCCACTTTGCTCTACTGACTTCACACACATTTGTAACTCTCCTTTGACAAAACCTTTTTAGCGTTATTCCAAGTTATAATTTGTTTCTCTGAATGCAGTTACTTCACTCTGCTTCTAGCAGATCTTTCAAAATTACTTTTTTAAAGCTTTTTCCTCAAAAAAGGACAAACGCTGGAAGTACTGGAAAGTTTTGTAAAACATGCTTTCGCCTGAAAAATATTAAGTATCCAGTTGTCTGGAAAATTGTGTAGTGACATAAAATAGACAATAGTGCAGATGACGCTAGAAAAGGTCAAATAAATACTGCATATATTTATTTTGTTACTATAAACGTGTTGTACAAAATAATTGATTTCAGTGATTTGCTAAGACATTTTCCAGACAGAATATTTTCACAGAATGCACGTTTATCTGTGTCCAACGGTTTTATACGGGAGAAAGAAAAAGGCCAAAATCGACTGGCTGTCTGAAGAAGCGTATTCCAGTCTGAACCGCTACCCACTAGCTGTGTAATCTCTGAAGACTTTAGCGTCCTCACCTGTACAAGCATGTTCAGCACTGTTCTTGAAAACAGGAAAACACTCCCAAAAGGAGAATGGACGAATAAATTATGATCCAGACTCATGCTGGAAATAGCAAATTTTTTGAAGATATTTAATAACATGGGGTAATGTCAATATCATATTTTTAGAACACTTCAAAGCTATGTATGTTAAATGATCCAGATTCATAAAAAAATGTTAAAAAGAAAAAACACATATACTAGAAAGAAATAGTAAAAAATATATAGCAAAAAGGTAAAAATATTTATTTTCTTCTTTATCCTTGATCTTACCTGTATTTTACAGGTAGGATTTGAATGTCTAGATCAAAGAAAATGGGTATTATGACAAAAGGAAAAATCTTTAAAAAGACAGGTTTAAAAAATGTTGAAGATTATTTAATTTTTTGTGCTTTAGTATAAAAGATGTTTATATCACATGCTTTAATTCATATGACACATTAAAATTTGCTTTAAAAACTACAAGGAATATTTAAGTTTTGCCTGTAATCTGACATTTGACACCCATTTGCTACCACCACGAGGTCAGAAATACATTTTGCTAAGAGGTGAATGGTATAATGGATGAATGCACCAGCCCTTCCTCTCAAGAGACCGGGGATCAATAAATGGCTTAAGTAATAAGTGAAAATGAGGTAGATGGTCAAATACCAGTTTTTAGTTGACATTAGTCTAATGACAAAACCACTTCACAATTCATCATAATTAAGGACCTCTGCTTACGGAAAGCCCAAAACTATGCGTGTTGTTAGTCATGATTAAAAAGTATTGGCAGAAACTTGATTTCTAATCTGCGTTGCCATTTTTCTTCTAGAATTGTAATGTAGAGCCAAAGGAATAGACATACATATAATGAAAACATTTCATTTCCAAACAATTTGATCCCTCTCCCTTACGAGTCCCTTTCTGACCCATCCTTGCTGACCTAAAAAAAAGAACTAAGCCTTATTTTTTTAATGAGAACTGTCACACTAACAAAATCCTATATCAAAAGTGCTGCTTTACACACTTTTAAAAACAGCTATTATAAAAGAACAATTAAATAAGAGCATTGTCATGGTAACTCAGGGATGATCATAGCAGCTCTTCACCACACAACTAACCCCCAATTTACCTTAAAAAAAACCTAACCGGAGTTCCGGCAAAATGGTGCTCTAGGCAGAAGCACCACGCTGTCCCTCCACAGCAAAGACCCAGAAAAACTAAGCTGAACAGAGAATACAACAATCCTGAAACCCTAAAACATCAAATGAAGAGATAAAGAACTCAGCCAAGCACCAAATGGAGTGAGAAAACTCACAGAGAAC
>NW_004443998.1:2217905-2235405 GCF_000243295.1 Trichechus manatus latirostris
AGGGCAACATTTGTTGTAACTGTTAAATGAGAAACTATTTTGTTCTGTAAGCCTTCATCTTAAGTGAGAATAACAGCACAATTGGAAGAGCATAGTCAATGTCACTGAACTGTGCATGTAGAAAGTTTTGAAATGGTGTATCTTTGGCTATGTGTATTTTCACCAGAAAAAAAAAAGGTTGACAAGTTAGAGGGTTGACATGTTGTGGGGTTGTTAACCAATGTCGTAAAACAATGTATGTGTACTACTGTTTCATGAGAAAGTATTTGTTCTGTAAGCCTTCACCTGAAGTACAATTTAAAAAAACAACAAAAACCTGACCACTGTATCCAAATGGCAGTTAATTTTTCACAGTCTTGTAAAATGTCACTATATTCAAGATTGGTATTTGCATATGTTTTGTTTTTGTTTGTCCTTTAGGCCATCTAAGAACAAAATATTTCCAGAAGAATACAGAATACACTTTTCAAAAAACTTAAGGTTAAACCACATGAAATACTGGTATTTCATCATTTTCTAATTATACTCACGGTAATTTCATTTGGTTCAACCTAGCAAAACAAGACAGACTCCACCTGGGGCAGGACTAGCTCTTTAGGCTTAGAAGCAACAGTGGACATCACAAAGGAAAGAGATTGAGGAGCTTGCCTGCATGAAAAAATATTCAATTCTATATAAAAAGTACTCAGCAAACAGAATTAAAAGAAAATGGCAACACAGTGACAATAAAATTATTAGCAGCAAATTTTACCAAGAGTTAACAGCTTCATTTTGAAAAAAAACTTCCTGTAAATTGATACCAAAATGACTAATTCATCAAAGAGAACAAAAGAACATAAGACAAGTCACACAGAAAAAAGACACATATTAAATTCTCCTCTTAGATTTCTCTGGTAGAACTCTTTATGTCATTATTACTAACATACACAAACCAGAAAAACGTAAATAGGTAGGTACTTCTAGTAGATGATGTAAAACTCTCATACTTCACTGGTAGTGTTATAACTGATGCAACACTTGCAGAAAGTAATTTGAAATATGTTAAAGGAGCCCTAAAAGTAGTCACATTCTTTGAGCAAAAATTTCAACTTGTGAGAACTGGAAGAAAATATCCAAAATATGAAAATGGTATGATCATTCAGATGTTTAGGAAACATTCTTTAAGACTCTGGATCAAGAAATAACCTAATGTACTCCTTAGAACAATCAATTATACGAGATCAAAAGGGCATTATATGCCCAAAAGCAAAGATGAGAAAGCAGGAAGGGGTAGAAAATTAGGACAAAAGAAAATGCGGAACGCAGGGAGGAAATGGGGAGAGCACTAAGACTTCGTGGGAAATGAAACCAAGGTCATAAAACATTTTGTGTACAAACTATCTAATGGGAAACTAATTTGCTCTGTAAACTTTCACCTAAAGCAGAATATACATACATATATAAAAGAAAGACTTTAAACCTCCAAAAATAGACAGTTACATGTATCTACTTAATAAGATAGTCCTGTATCTATTAAAAACAATGACAATGTTTAAATTTACAAGTATAAAATTGCCTACCAATTAGAAAGTGATAGGGTACTACATATCAAGAACATATAAAATATTCAAACTTTCTGACCAAAGATTTTCATTTTAAGAATCCAGCCTCAAGCCATCATTTAAGAAAGAAAGATCTATGCACAAAGATATTAAGTACAATGTTATCTATATGAGAAAATGACTGAAAGCAAAACCAGTAAATGTCTAACAATGGAAGAATAGTTAAGTCTAATATAGCTATTAAAATATTTACTAAAAAATCTTAATGACATATAGAATTGCTCATATTTTATCACTGCCTTATTTTTATGCAAATAATGCATGCCTTCTACGTTTGTTTGCCAACTGCTCCCTCCACCCGTGAGGTATTTTTGTCAGTGTGTCTCTACTTTCTGCCAGGATACATCTGACATCAGCTATGATACCCCTGGTTCCACGTTCTCTTCTGAAACCGGCTTGAATTTCTGGCCATCTCCTGTTGATATACAGCTGCAGCCGCTTTTGAATGCTCGTCAGTAAAATTTTACTTGCATATGATATTAATATTGTTCGATAATTTCTGCATTTGGTTGGATCACCTTTCTAGGGAGTAGGCATAAATATGGATCTCTTCCAGTTGGTTGGCTGGGTAGCAGTCTTCCAAATTTCTTGGCATAGACAAGTAAGCACCTCCAATGCTGCATCCTTTTGTTGAAACATCTCAATTGGCATTCTGTCAATTCCTGGAGCCTTGTTTTTGGCCAATACCTTCAGTGCAGCTGGGACTTCTTTCTTCGGTACCATTGGTTCCGGATCATATGCTACCTCCTGAAATGGATGAATGTTGACCAATCCTTTTTGGTACAGTGACTCTGTATATTCCTTCCATCTTCTATGGATACTTCCTGTGTCGTTTAGTATTTTTCCCATAGAATCCTTCAATACTGCAACTCGAGGCTTGAATTTTTTTCTTGATTTCTTTCAGCTTGAGAAATGCCAAGCATGTTCTTCCCTTTGGTTTTCTATCTTCAGCTCTTTGCATATGTCATTATAATACTTTACTCTGTCTTCTCAAGCCGCCCTTTGAAATCTTCTGTTCAGCTCTTTTACTTCATCATTTCTTCCTTTCGCTTTAGCTACTTGACAGGTATTAGCTGAGAATAATATGAAATATTATTCCTCTAATGGCAAACGGCACATGTCAAATTAATTTTGGAAACCTTAAACCTTTAAAGAAAGTTACGATAAGATTGCAAAGTGAACAATTAACATGAGTTATGTTTTTGGTATGCAGGCAGAAACTAAGCTAAAATTCCCAACACCCAAAACCCACTGCTGTCAAGTCAATTCTGACTCATAGTGACCCCACAGGGTTTCCAAGACTGTAAATCTCCATGGAAGCAGCCTGTCACATCTTTCTCCTTTCGTTGGCGCTGGTGGTTTCAAAACACCAACCTTTCGGTTATCAGTCGAGTGCAGTAACCACTGTGCCACCAGGGCTACATGCTAAAATTAAGAACTCTTAATAATACATTTGATTGAATAATAATACATTGACTGAAAATTTTAATGTCAGGGAAATAGTTATCATTGAAAATGATAGTGTATTGTTGTTATTCTTAGGTGCCCTCAAGTCAGCTCTGACTCAGCAACTTTACGTACAACAGAACGAAACGCTACCCAGTCCTGCGCTGGCCTCACAGTTTTGCTGTGTTTGAGCCCACTGCTGCACTATGTCAACCTCTCTTGTTGAGGGTCTTCCTCCTTCTTCACTAACCTCCACTTCACCAAGCATGACGTCCTTCTCCAGCGACTGGTCCCTCCTGATAACATGTCCAAAGTACATGAGACAAGTCTTGCCATCCTCGCTTCCAAGCAGCACTCTGGCTGCACTTCTTCCAAGACAGACTTGTTCATTCTTCTGGCAGTCCATGGTCTATTCAATATTCTTCACTGACACCATAATTCAAAGGTATCAATTCTTCTCTGGTCTTCCTTACTCACTGTCCAGCTTTCCCATGCATATGAGGTGAATGAAAATACCATGGCTTGGGTGAGGTGCATCTTAGTCCTCAAAGTGACATCTTTCCTTTTTAACACTTTAAAGATAAGGTATTAGGAGCAGTTTATCTAGATTCTTGTTATCAAATTCTAATTAGCTGTGAACTTAAGGTGAAGGCCACATTACATTTAATAATCACTTGGGAAATGACAGAAAATCTGAAAAGGAGCAGTAATGACAGTGTAACAAAGGAAAGCAATTCAAGAAATACTCTTGCTTCAAATGATAATGTTAATGAGATGGAATTATTTCTCAAAATGAAAGAAAAAAAATTAAATTGTGACCCAACAACTACACTGTTTACTTTGATTCTCTATTAACAAACTCTGATGGTGTACAAAGTGTTGAGAGAAAAAAAAGTACTCTTGAATTTTGGAAAGAAAATCCCTTCACAATATGAAATTGCTATGGTAGTTTTGGGTGCACCAGCTACTCAGGTCAGTGTTGAGAGAGCTTTCTCAGGTTTAAATTCTTCTTGTGAGACCACTGGGACAGCTTACATGAAAAAATATTAGGGGACGTTCTTTTAATTACATGTAATTATGGTTCACTGCAATGATGTTTTCTTAATGAACTGTATAAAGGTGTGTGAACTGGATACATATTTGTAATAAAATGTTTATTTTACATAATGCTATGACACTTCAGCATAGAACTGGGGTGAACATTAAGGTATTAAATATTTTATTGTGCTTTGCCTTTATGTACTAATGTATTAGTTATGATAGCACCCTTTGTATTTCTAATATTTCCTGAATAAATTCTTACCACTTTTATGTGAATATTAAGTGTTAGTAGTGGAATGTTGCCTATATAAAAATCAACTTTGTTTTTAGTATATTTTATAGTATTAAGGTGAGAATTTCCTGCTAAAAATGTATTTCAAATCTTCAATTTAATATTTATACAGTATATTAACAGTGTTTTATCACAACACTATTTTTACAGGGACTCAGTGCTGCAGTGAATTCTAGTAGACTTTTAAAAATATAAATTTTTAAAAAAATAGTGTATTCTACATCTTTTTTGAACTAAAATGTTTTGAGACAGGGATTCGAACTGAGCCGCACTGTCACTTCAGACTTACTTCTTGAAGGATGTGTAGAAAGAAATGGTTTAATATTGCTATGCTCAAAACTAATTACAAAATCTTGGGATGAACATAATTTGAGTTAATATAAAACGCAGTATTATTTGCAAAATAAATGAATTTGGTAGCCATATTTCTTCATATGAAAATCCTCTAGGTTATCCATTTGCAGAATATAAATTTGAGACTGGAGAGTAAAAAACAGGTTTGAATCAGTTCAAAGAGGTTCAGGCATGGTGGACAAGTGAATCTGGAACAGAAACGAATTTTTAAAATTTTGGTGAACGAAACTATAACTGGAACAAAAACAGTTACCGTTGGAAGCCCTGCTGGGGGTGGAGGAGGGAGTGTATTTTAGGGTACTCTTCAATCCAAAGCAAATCCTCCCAGGTGGCTGCTTCTTGTTGTTACTGGTAGGCGCTGTCAAGTTGGTTCTGACTCATGACAACCCGTATGTACAACAGAACAAAACACTGCTCAGTCCAGCGCCATCCTCACAATCATTGTTCTCTCTGAGCCTATTGTTGCAGCCACTGTGTCAAGCCATCTCCTTGAGGGTCTTCCTCTTTTTGCTGACCCTCTACTTTACCAAGCATGATGTCCTCCAGGGATTTGTCCCTCCTGAGAGCATGTCCAAAGTACATGAGGCAAAGTCTCGCCATCCTTGCTTCTAAAGAGCATTCTGACTATACTGTTCCAAGACAGATTTGTTCATTGTTCTGGCAATCCGTGGCATGTTCAATATTCTTCGCCAACACCATAATTCAAAGTCATCAATTCATTTTTGGTCTTCCTTATTCAATTGTCCAGCTTTCCCATGCATATGAAGCAACTGAAAACACCATTGCTTGGGTAAAGCTCACCTTAGTCCTCAAGGTGATGTCTTTTTAACTCTTTAAAAAGGTCTTTTGCAGCAGATTTGCCCAAGGCTATATGTCCTTTGATTTCTTGACTGCTGCTTCCATGGGTGTTGACTGTGGATCCAAGTAAAATGAAACCCTTGACAACTTCAATATTTTCACCGTTTAGCATGATATTGCTTATTGGTCCAGTTGTGAGGATTTTTGTTTTATGTTGAGGTGCCATCCATACTGAACACTATAGTCTTTGATCTTCATCAGTAAGTGTTCCAAGTCCTCTTCATTTTCAGGAAGCAAGGTTGTGTCATCTGCAATACTGCAGGTTGTTAATGAGTCTTCCTCCAATCCTGATGCGATGTTCTTCCTCATGTAGGGCAATTGTTTATTAAAGAATAATCACCTTTGAAATACTCTAATTAGTATGTCTGATATGAACACTTTGGGTTGAAACATGCCTTCTTTCAAACAACAAAGAGACTCTAATGCAAACTCCTAAGGGTGGATTGAGGCAGCCTCCAAGAGCCACGGAAGCCCTCCTGGCACAGTGACTAAGAGCTACAGCTGCTAACCAAAAGGTCAGCAGTTTGAATCCATCAGGTGCTCCTTGGAAACCCTATGGGGCAGTTCTACTCTGTCCTGTAGGGTCGCTATGAGTGGGAATCGACTCAATGGCAACAGGTTTCCAAGAGCCACTGGAAAGCAGCCTCTGAGAGCCAAGGGGAACACTCTTTGGAAAGGGGTGATTGTTCAACTTCCCAGTGAAACGTTGGTCACTTTTTGTAAACACTGTCAGATGTTAAAAATGCAGACTTACGAACTACCATCACAGAAGGTTTCTAAGCAGGAAGATTAAAAATTGGGAGCAGACACCACCTTGAATAGTCCAGACAAGGCTGTGAGGGTCATTTCCACCAGCCCCTCCTTCCCAGCCCTTCTCACACCACCCACAGCTGAACTAAAGGGTCTTGGTAGCCCTTGGCTCTTCTGTTACCATGAACCCAGTGGGATCTCTCAGCTGGCTGAGCAGTGAAAGTGCCGGCTCTGAGCCTCCTCTGGCGGCCAATGCAGCGAGGAGCAGGGAGGCGGCCCTATATAAGGTTCAGGGTTCTCGGATTATTTGCTCAGCATACAGACTAAGTATGGTGAAAGGATACAACCCTGATGTACATCTTATCCAATTTAAACCGAGAAGTATCCCCTTGTTCTGTTCCAATGACTGCCTCTTGGTCTATGGACAGGTTCCTCATGAATAAAATTCAGTGTTCCGCAATTCCCATTCTTCACGATGTTATTCATAATTTGTTACAATGCACATGTGTTTGTATAGTCAATAAAACATAGGTAAACATCTTTCTCATATTCTCGGCTTTCAGTCAAGATCCATCTGACATCAGCAGTGATATCCCTCATTCCACATCCTCTTCTGCAACAGGCTTGAATTTCTGGCAGTTCCCGTAGATATACAGCTGCCACCGTTTTTTTAATTATCTTCATCAAAATTTTACTCGTGTGTGATATTAATGATATTGCTTGGTAACTTCCACATTCTGTTGGATCACCTTTATTTGGAATGAGCACAAATATGAATTTCTTCCAGTCTGTCGGCCACGTAGCTGTCTTCCGAATTTCTCAGCATACACAAGTGAGCACTTCCAGCACTGCATCCATTTGTTGAAACATCTCAATTGGTATTCCGTCAATTCCTGGAGCCTTGTTTTTCGTTATTCCCTTCAGCGCAGCTTGGACTTCTTCCTTCAGTACCATCAGTTCTTGGTCATATGCTACCTCCTGAAATGGATGAATGTCAACCAATTCTTTTTGGTACAATGACCTTGTGGATTCCTTCCATTTTCTTTTGATGCTTCCTGCATCATTGAACATTTTTGCCCATAGAATTCTTCAGTATTGCAACTCGAGGCTTGAATTTTCTTCTTCAGTTCTTTCAGCTTGAAAAATGACGAGTGTGTTCTTCCCTTTTGGCTTTCTAATTCTAGGTCTTTGCACATTTCATTACAATAATTTACTTTGTCTTCTTAAGCCGCCCTCTGAAATTTTCTGTTCAGTCTTTTACTTCATCTTTTCTTCCATTCGCTATAGCTACTCTATGTTGAAGAGTAACTTTCAGAGTCTCTTCTGACATCCATTTTGGTCTTTTCTTTCTTTCCTTTTTTTTTATGACTTCTTGCTTTCTTCAAGTATGCTGTCCTTGATGTCATCCCTCAACTCATGTGGTCTTCAGTCATCAGTGTTCAATGCGTCAAATCTGTTCTTGAGATCATCTCCAAATTCAGATGGGATATACTCAAGGTCGTATTTTGGTTCTCAAGGGCTTGTTTTAATTTTCTTCACTTCAACTTGAACTTGCATATGAGCAATTGATGGTCTGTTCTGCTGTTGGCCCCTGGTCTTGTTCTGACTGATGATATTGAACTTTTCCATTATCTCTTTCCACAGATGCAGACGATTTGATTCCTGTGTTTTCCATCCATTGAGTTTCATGTGTATAGTCGCTGTTTACATTATTGAAAAAAGTTATTTGCAATGAATTAAGTCGTTAGTCTTACAAAATTCTATCATGTGATCTCTGGCATTGTTTCTATCACCAAGGCTATATTTTCCAACCACTAATCCTTCTTCTTTGTTTCAATTTTTGCATTCCAACCATCAGTAATTACCATGCATCTTGATTGCATGTTTGATCAATTTCAGACTGCAGAAGTTGGTAAAAATCTTCAATTTGCTCATCTTTGGCATTAGCGCTTGATGTGGAAATTTGAATAATAGTCGTATTAACTGGTCTTCCTTGCAGGTGTATGGATATTATCCTATCAATGACAGCATACTTCAGGATAGATCTTGAAATGTTCTTTTTGATGATGAATGCGACGCCGTCCCTCTTCAATTTGTCATTCCCAGCATAGTAGACCATATGACTGTCTGATTCAACATGTCCAACATCAGTCCATTTCAGCTCTCTAATGCCTAGGATACGGATCTTGATGTGGTCCATTTCATTTCTGATGACTTCCAATTTTCCTAGATTCATACTTCGTACATTCCATATTCCGATTATTAATGGATGTTTGCAGCTGTTTCTTCTCGTTTTGACTTCTGCCGCATCGGCAAATTATGGTCCTTTAAGCTTGTCTCCATCCACGCCATTAAGGCTGACTCTACTTTGAGGAGGCAGCTCTTCCCCAGTCGTATTTTGAGTGCCTTCCAACCTGAGGGGCTCATCTTCTGGCACTATATCAGACAATGTTCTGCTGCTGTTCATAAGGTTTTCAATGGCCAATTTTTTCAGAAGTAGACTGCCAGGTCCTTCTTCCTAGTCTGTCTTAGTCTGGAAGCTCTGTTGAAACCTGTCCAAAAGGGTGACTCTGCTGGTATTTGAAATACGGTGGCATAGCTTCCAGCATCACAGCAACACACAAGTCACCAGAGTATGATAAACTGGCAGATGAGTATGATGGAGACAGTTGCTTTATAAATGGTATTAACATTCTTGCTACAATAATAGTCTTTTGAAACTATAAACTTAAATGAAAATCATGGGTTAAAAATATGAAAGGTGCCTTTAACATTATATTCAGATAAGGTTGTTTGACCAGGCAATTCACACAATAGAGAAACCTTTACTTAAAATCCAGAAAGTTGGGACTGGGGTAACTTCATATACTTATTTACCCTGTTCCATTCTGAATGTGCAAAGGGTCCCAATCTTGTGAGAAGAGATGTTTAAAGCAGTACATACATGCATACTGATAGCTCATTTTATTAGTAAAGCCACTATACTGCAAAATTCATTTCAAAATTTGCAATTGTTAATAATCATGCAACAGCAAAAAAATGTAGCTGCATACAGAAAAAAAATCATGATTGGAAATATTCAATGGGTGTTTTGGTCCACTCAATATTCTACTCACCAACACAGCATGAATGTAGCTGGATGGGACACACTGGGCTTACACTGTGTTAGATTTACACTTTTCAGGGCTTGCCTGGCCAACCTTGGAATGGGCCATCAGAAACCTAGTGTGGGACCAGGAAGCGGTCTGGACAAGAAGGCATACCTCGGGGAAGAGTGAGTTAAACCTCATGATGATGTTTTAGCTGTCAGATGTGTCATTTCCCAGTTCAGAGTATGTGTGTGTTACTCAATTTCTCTCTGATCTAGGCTCCTGCCCTGGCTCCTCCGCCCACCTCGGGTCTTATTTATGGGTCCAAGGAAGAGAGAGGAATGGGAATAAAAGCTCAAAGTTACTTTCACTGTTAATCTTCTTAAAAGCCACTCAGGGAGCAAGGCATTCACACTTAGGTGCCCCCTCCCCTGAAGAGACTGTAATGTAAAAAGGAGAAAAGTACTCTTCCCAAGTTCTGATAGAAGCCCATGCCGAAGATCAGTCACAGGGCCTGGCAGACAGAGAAATGCTTTCTCCACGTGGCCCTGCACAGTGGGATCAACAGCAGCATGGGGCAGAAGAGGGTCAAAGCAGAAGAAAACAAACAAACAAAAAAAACAAAAACAAAAAGACCAAACCCGCTGCCAGGAATCAATTGTGACTCATAGTGACCCTACAGAACTGAGTAGAACTGCCCCATAGGGCTTCCAAGGCTGTAATCTTTAGGGAAGCAGACTGCCACATCTTTCTCCCACAGAGTGGCTGGTGGGTTCCAACTGCTAACCTTTCGGTTAGGAGCCAAGTGAGAGGTGAAGGCCTTTTTTCTTAGATACCGGGACCTGTATTTGGGAACACAATCTCCCTCAAAATTGCCATAAACCTTGAGGGACACTAACAACCACCTTGACTAGAAAGCCACAAGCCAGTAAATCATCTACTGCAAAAAGAAGGTTATAGCTCTATTTTAACACAGTCGTTTAAATCAGTCAGATTAAGCAGTAGGAAAAAGTCTGGAATATAGCGATACTTTGGTACACCCGCCCACAATGCTGCTTGTGTCCCTGTGTGTTGCTGGGAGGTAACATCTCAGTGGGGAGGAAACATTATCAATGGGAACATCTCAGTGGGTTAATGGTGCCATCACAACCTCTAAAGCAGTCTTTCCATGGGGGGTGCAAGAGGCCTGGGAACTCCTGGATATGTACTAAGGGGAATCCACATATTCTATGAGAACAGGCTTTTGGTGATAATCTAAAAACTAAATATTAATGTTAGCATGTAAGTGCCCCACTTATCATCAAGCAGTTCTACACAAGTTCAGTGCCAGGGTTTATATTTGTGTTTACAATCGTTTGGTGCCATGAATGCCCCAAAGCACTGGTGTTTGATTTTAATGTATCGGTAACACATGTGTCTAACTGCTGCTAAGGAGGCCTGTCCAAATGTCAAAGGCCCCACATCCACCGCTGTACTCACGATACATTTTCTGGCAGCTATAAAGGCAAAATGACTCTCATTGCAGTTATAATTTGCAACTAAAACATTATCACAAAATAGTAGGTCTTCAATTTGTCAAGTTATGTAGTAAATTAAGAATCATCATTTTTATGAAGGTAAATCAAAGTACTATTTGATTTAGTACCAGGAGTACTATTCTGGGCTAATGAAAAAAAAAAAGGGGTTTATTATTGCAAAGCTTGGCACCAAGAGCAGGCCTAGCAATGTCAGGCACTCTTGTACAAAAATGGGGGCTTCTGCAGGAGACAGAACAGAGGGAAGTGGTGAGATAATGAGGTATCACACGATCGGGAACAGGCAGGCAGACAGGCCAAACTAGGAAAAAAATAAACAAGCTGTAGCAACGCTTTCGTATTCATATTCTAAGCTGAGGTCTTGCTAGTCTTTACGCACGCCAGCTCACAATGGTTGCAACAGCAGTACGTGCAGAGGTAAAACGTCTCGTAAGAATTTTTGTTAGTTTTTTTTTAACTTTTAAGCACTTTACTTCTAGTTGCATTATTATTATGATGAGATCATCAAAACAACTCAGATGCTAAAATAAGTTTTTTATCAAAATAGAGAAATTAAAATGTTAATTACAATGACAGAAATCTCAAAGTAATTCAGACAGCAAATGAAATGTAAAACATGCAAGTAAATCTGTCTACCACACACTGAAAATTCAAGTACAACAGTATCTTCTACATTAAACTAACATTGTTAATTTAAATGATATTGGTTAAATCCTATTTTCATTTATTTTAAAATCTTATTTTTAATTTGTAAATTTAGCTAGTAAATTTATATTAATATGTAAACTTGTTTGAGAGGTAACTTAAAACTGTTGCTCTCAAGTCGATTCCAACTCATAGTGACCCTATAGGACAGAGCAGAACTGCCCCATGGTTTCCAAGGAGCAGCTGGTGGATTCGAACTGCTGACCTTTTGGTTAGCAGCTGAGGTCTTAACCACTGGGCAACCACGGCTCTAAGAAGTTAACAGTATACTAAAAACATGTGCTCTGGAGCCTAGACTGTCTGTCTTTAAATCCCAGAGTTGACACTCACTAGCTGTGGGATCCTGAATAAGTCATTTGCCTATCTGTGCCTCAGCTTCCTTATATACAAAATGGAGATCATAACAATACATGAAATTCCCACCATAATGTTGTAAGTGGGATCCAAAATATTAAAAAAAAAAAAAAAGTTCTGAAGCCAGGCCGCCTCAATTCTCCTTATATATACCTCAATTCTCCTTATCATACGGTGTATTATTGCAGGGTTTTATTGTACCTACCTGGTAGAGTTGCTGTTGTGAAGCTTAAATGAGTGTGCCTGTGTGTGTGTGCATGCATGCATGCATCCACCCACCCATCCATCCATCCACCCATCATCCATCCACCCACTCACCCACCCATCCACCCATCCATCCATCCATCCACCCACCTATCCATCCACCCATCCATCCATCCATCCACTGTGCCTAGCACAGAGCTGAAGTTGTGTAAGTGTTACCTAATATTGTTACTATAATCTCATTGTTAGTATTATGGTTTTACAGCTGTGTAAGAACTATGAATTTCAGAGTTTACATCTAGTTTCATACATATACACTAAGCAACACTGCGGGAAAGTATCACAGTCTACAAGGTGGCAGAGAAGGGCTGGAGGAGGGAGGAGACGTAAGAATTTTTTCTCTTTAAAAGGAGTCCACACTTGATCCCAATTCAAGGAACTCTGTTTTCCTTTCTATTGTTTCTCTCTACCATACTGTACACCTCAAACTATGTTTGTTTTAACCCTAACTGACCACGTGTAATCCTCAGGGCAGTGGCCACCTGGCACCAGAGCAACACTCACCAACACCTGGTGGTCTGCTCTGCCCTCCAGTCACCTTGTCTCTCTAAACACTGCAGCATGGCTGCTACCAGTCAGGTAACTGCTTGGCATCAGCCCATCAAGTGTGGTTTTACTTCTGCTGATTGAACATGAATGTTTTACACAGTTTCTATTAACATGTAAAAATACCACTGCAGAAGAAACGCTGTCAGCGAGTGAAGGAAAAAAAAAAGAAAGAAAGAAAGAAACCAAACCAGTTGCGGCTGAGCCGATTCCGACTCCTGGTGACCCCTGTATGTCAGCAGAGGACTGTGCCCCACAGGGTTCTCAACGGCTGACTTTTTGGAAACAGATCACCAGGGCTTTCTTCCAAGGTGCCTCTGGGTGGACTTGAACCTCCAACCTTTCAGTTAACAGGCGAGCACATGAACCATTTGCAACAACAACGGACAACAAACATTTACTGCATTTTTCCACAATGTGATACAAGTTACTCAGAACAAACAGAGCCACCACTCCATGCTGGCAGTGGACTCCCATTAGAAAACAACTGTCCTTGGTTTAGAGATGTTTTGTTTTGTTTTTCTTGTATCTTTAAGGTTCCAGGAAAACTTTACAAGTATTTGCAAACAAGTGCTATCTAAATCAGAAAGTGTGCGTTTGTTTTTCAAGAGGAAAAGGATAAGAGTGAATGTACTTTTGTATTTTGGGTTAGATGGTCTTTTTATATCAAATAATAATAGCCATCTTAATTTTTAATTTCTCTGAGAATGAACTGAGATATAAATAACTAAAACCATATACTGATGGTGCACATTTTCAGTTACCACATCAAGGCACAGTATTGCTTTCCTTTGCTGTGATATCTGACTAAGTGACATCATTTTTTTCCATACATGTGATGGTTAGTTTTTTTTTTCCTTGTGTAAATTTATGAGAAAATGTTTCATAGGTGTGCTATCCTAAAAATAGGATTAGTGCTCTATGTGCAACCCTGGATAGTGGGTACAAACTGGATAACAGCCAATAGGTGGCAGTGTTCTCACTAGGTAGCAAACCTCCTAAAGGTCTCATTATAGGCACAAATGATGAAGACCAAATATCTACTCAAATCGATCAGTCTGAACATTTTTAATATTAGAAAACAAATACTTAACAGTTACAGAATATAAATAACCAATTTAAGGCAACAATTTACCTACTCATTCACCTGAATACATTTGCTTAGTGCCTACTGGGATCGGCTGCTAACCAAAGGTTGGAGGTTCAAACCCACCAGCCGTTCTGCAGGAGAAAGATGTGGCAGCCAGCTTCCATAAAGATTTATAGCCTTGGAAACCTTATATAGGGTCACTATGAGTTGGAATCGATTTGATTCCAATGCGTTTGGTTTTTTTATTACTGCACACTAGGGATATAAGAGTGAATAAGATATTTCCTGATAATGATAAACATAATGATAAAATAATGTGATGTGTAAAATAATTAACAGAGAAATGCACAGAGAAGTATGGAGCTCATTCTGAGGGTAGGATAGATCAGTAAATGTTTTTTGCAAAGGGGCTGATTCTTAAACTGATCACAAAGGATTTGTGGGGGCATGGTAGGCACGAGGTTATTGGTACACCATGTTTTAAATAGAAAAGCAACAGCAGGGCTAAGAAGGTAAGAAATAGTAAAATAGTATAATGTGGAGAGTATCAATCAGAATGTGGCAAGGTATAAACCTGGAAGAAAAGGGATGTAGCACTCAGAGCATCTGCTATTTTAAGGGATTTGGACTTTGGACTTACCTTTGTATGTATTTGTTTAATGTCTGTCTCTCCTATTAATTAGATTATACTTCCTTCAGGAGGGTAAGAGTCATCTGTTGTGATCTGGTTCACTATTCCATACCTACCACCTAGCCTGGCACACAGTTAACACTCAACAAACGTTCGATGAACAAACATTTCTGAAGTTCTGAGATCTGTTCACACTCACTTGGCTGATGACTTTCTATCAGGATCAAACACTACTTCAGGCTGAATTCTGTGATATCCACAAGAGATGCTGCCTATTCATTAAGTACTATATCTTTTGCAAATAATGGGCCCACATAAATAACATGCTCGCACATACAACGCATGGCATAGCTTGCTTACGAAAATAGAGAGCGGGGGTTACGTGGTTGGCAAAAAAGGTATAATGTGTGAATTATTTGCATAAAAATACAGTACTTCAGCTTTATTTGGAGTCCTGGTGGCACAGTGGTTAAGAGCTCGGCTGCTAACCAAAAGGTTGGCGGTTCGAATCCACCAGCCACTCCTTGGAAACCCTACGGGGCAGTTCTGCCCTGTTCTACAGGGCCGCTCTGAGTCGACTCAACGGCAGTGGGTTTGTTTAGCTTTATTTAGTGACAGCTCTTCTCACAGGGCAGGAATGAGCCTTTTCCAGGTGTCAAGTCAGAAGCGATTCCCAGGCTAGCAGGTGCTCTCCACTCACGTCAGCTTTCTCTGTCTGGAACAACAACTAAAGTAACAAATCCATAAAAATAAGAAAAAATAGGATGTTTTCCCCTCTGGTTTCTCAGCCTTGCCGGGGTGTCGTCCACGTCTCCTTGCTTCCCCTTGTTTCACGGACATTCATTTATCCGTAGGGTTTAATCTTCCCCTCTTGAGGCGACCTTAAGATATCACAGTGGTTGGTCAATTCCTTGAATGGTTCTCTTAGACAAAAACTTTCCCCACTTCCACATTTTTAAATATTTCTCACAGTGGATGCGTGGAAGGAGAGAAGCGCGCAGAGGGCTGCACTTGTGCAAACATAACCCAGGCTTTCCAATGGTTTCCTCTATGTCAACCTCCTTGGAATTTGGAAGAAAAAAACTGAATACAGACTAAAGGAAATAAACTGATTTTAATAAACCCAAATGTAGAAATCTGAACTTAAATATTAGATTAGACTTCTATTCGGAATAAATATTATTTAAAGAATAGCTGTTCTGGAGCTTTTAAAAGATTAATCCAACAGATTTTTTTTTTAACTTTAGCACATACTTTGCATAACACACATGCTAGGTAGTGAGGTACTAGATATAAAAATGTGCCTATCCTTAAAGAATTTATAGATTAATATGGTAGGCAAGATATGCTTATAACTATAATAAAGTGTTCAAGTATTAATACTATTAGAGAGGTATTGTAAATTGATGTGGTGGACTGGAAATGGGAGAGGTATTCTACCTTATAGAGGAGGTAGAACTTAAGATGGTCTTTGAAGTAGGTAGGATGTAGTCATGTAAAAACGTAACTTGTAAATATAGTTTTCAAGAACAAAAATATTACATAAAATGAGTGCCCAGTAACAAACTCCCAAGTATCAGAAGATATGTTGATATGAGACAGACATGTAATGTTGGTTAAATTTATTATAAAAACATCAAGTCAAAATAACCACAATGTCATAACTAGAAATAAAATTAGGATATTTTATTAAGATTTCCTACTTACTGAGACATATATATGTTCTGAACTGGATTAAATGCTCGTGTTGGAATGATTCCAAAGCTTTGCTGGTTACAGCTTCTAAATAAAAACTGATCAATGATTTTGGTAAAAGCTAGAACCTCAGTTTTAACAAGTGTCATTTCTGTCAATGTATAATTTCTTCTAGAAACTTACAATTACACAGAAACTTGAACAAACTAGGGAGGTGCATTAGCTTAAATATTTTATAAATTAAAATAAAGGTAGTTCGAATGAATGAAGGATGGAAGGAATAACTAATATTGGAATGGCATTAAAAGTAGATGTTAAAAGAAAATTCAGTGTAAACTTTGCCATGTAAGATGACCACCATGTAACTGTGGATAACAATGTATTAGACCTAGTTACAACATTTTAGCAATTATCTTTTAACAGATGTCATAATATTTTCACTATGTTATTTTCTATATGATATTTATGTTAACTTTCTTTAAATGGAAACCAGGTGTTCATCAAACAATGAGTACTGATTTGTATTTTATGTTAACATATTTTAAAACCTGCTTCTCTCAATTTATCAAACTATCAGAATATCATCGCTTAACTTGAGAGTAAATCTGAATGTGTGGTTACGGAGATGCAGCTAACAAATTTACATTTATTATTCATCGTTAGTACTTGATCCCAAGCCCCTCAAAAGATAATGCTCAAAGAATATCTGTGTAATCAATGTCTTTCTTCATTTTGGGGAGAAAGCAAATAAAGGAATTAATTGTAAAATAAACCAATGAAAGAAATTAAACCCAGGTTTATTGTGGTATAGATTTAAAGTACTTGCTTACTAGATTTAAAGTATTTATTTTGCAGAGGCATAAAACAGCCCCTAAAACAAAGTTGAAAGAAACTCACCTATAATTGACTCTCACTTCAAGAACCTCAATAAGATAGCATACCTAAAACAAGTATTATGGGGGGTGCGTGTCTGATCAATTATTTTGCTAATTAAGAAAAATACTTTAAACATTCCCCAGGAAAAAATAAAGTATAACGTTTTTAATGGCATTCTAAATTGTCTACCTAAAACAGTCAAAAATATCTATTAACAATTAATATCTATGACTTAATTGCCAACCTGGTAAATACAACTGACACAAAAGTGCCGGAATACAGTCAGAGAGAAGTCGTTTCCAGAAATCAGCAGGCGAAAGATTACAACAACGCTTAAAGATTTTTTTGTGTATCACATATTCAGATAGTTATT
>NW_004443998.1:2237905-2243292 GCF_000243295.1 Trichechus manatus latirostris
CAGTGCGAAGATCACAATCCGTTCACCCTAACACAGTGTGCACCCAGGACTCTACTACCTTTCCAAACAAAAGCACTACAGAGAAGTAATTTTTTTAGTGTGCAGTAATATTTCTATATGCTCAGTAAAAAACTGTACACATCCGGACTGTAGGAGAGAAGTCACTAACGACACCATGGGAGGTTCCAGATTCCAGCATCTGGTTTTCACAATTCACTCCACTGGCACAAAGGGTTAAAAGTAAACTGAATCCTTTTCTCCCTTTTGAAAAAATAACTGTGGTGACTTTCCTCAACAATATGGTATCAATTTACTTGTCACTCAATTTCCAAACAGTTCAATAAATACTAGTCAGTATTTCAAAAGTAGGTGCTGTGGAGGATACACTGTTTAATATTCAGTTAAAAGGAAGTCAACAAGGAAATAAAGTATATTATGATACAATAAATATCAAACTATTACAGAAAGAATTGTATCAAAATTTCAGGGAAATTTAAAAATACTGGTAACAAATCTGAAAATTATTTTAAAATGCCACACACTCTCTTTCAAATCTAATACTCTTTACTTGTTTTTTCCAATATTATACAGAATCTTCTTTGATAAAATAATCCATTCTTTTCTCTCTCTTGATCACTGTAGACTCTATGTGAGGCTTGTTCTTTCATATACTGTAATCAAGGCAATCAAAAGTAAATCCTTAAAATACAAATTATGTAGCCCTCAAACTTCCCCTGTGAATGCTTTAAATAAAATGGTAATATTATTAATTTGCAATATTTTGACTGAATTTAAATAAAAAGGCAATAGTATTAAATTCCAATATTTTAACAGAATTTCAGCAATTCAAGTGTATACATGTACACACTGCACCCAGCATTAAACAAATAAAAAGTGCAAGTTGTAAAATATCATATAGAGTGTGATTCTATTTTTATAAATAAACAAGAAGTTGAGTCATATATGCAGCTATATGTCTGAGAGTACAGAAGGGTATGGAAGAACAGGTACTAACTATTAACACTGGATTGGCTGGCAGGTAAGAGAAGATAATTCAATTTTCTTTATATATATATTTACTGACCTGTTACAATGAACATGATTGACTTGATGCTGTTAAAAAGTATGTAATGAAATTTTTAAAAGGGAGAGGATATGAGCAGATAAAGGGCAAGTTTTTCTCACAGCTCTCTGTATACTGGAATTGAGATATTCTGCTTTTAGCAACATGAAGTTACTTACATAACTGGAAGAGTTACGTTTTTCTCTCTATATAATAATAATGATACACTTGTAGAAAGTCTTATGCTCCAATAAATTTTCACACACTGTTTAAACAACCCCATGAGTAGAGAGAAAATGAAAAAAGTGAAACAGAGACAGTGAGCACCTCGCTGGAGGTCACACAGCGAAATCCCATCTTCTGACCCCTTGTGCAGTGGTCTTGCTAAAATAAACATGTTGTGTCCAGGAAGGCTAACTACAGATGCTAAGATTCTGGGGCCAATGGGAATGAGTGAGGCTAAAGATACCCTGTGGCAAAGGCATTCACCACCGCAACTCTTCAAACTATGACTGGTGGGGTAGAAAGCAACTCTGTTCAGGTTACGGTTGAGAAGTTAGTCTCTAAAGTTAAAGAAGCTACATCCTAAGGAAGTCCCTGAAATAACCACTGGGTGCCGCATGACTTCCTAACGTCAATTCCTGCAACAAAGCGGAACCTATGGTGTCCTGAAGGACAACATGCAACAAGGCACAAGAACAGTGCCAGGTGCTCTGGTGGCTTCCATCCCGTCTGCCTTTCAGGCCCTCGGGTGGTGGGAAGTATGGGTTACTTTAATGCACTTAGAATTTCAGTTTTACTTTAATTTAATAAGCACAGGTACATAAAAATCAGAAAACAAATTTTATCTAGATTAAAAACAAATCTGAGACTATTAGTAATATGAAAATTATATGACGTCAGTTTTAAAGCTAGCTGGCAACCATTTTCCACGAGACCATTGTGTCTTAAAAATGCAACAGACAGATCTTTCTTTGGGAGGGAAGGTGGGTGAGTTGGGGTAGGGCAGAGAAGAGGATCAAAATATAATCTTTGGATGACTCAGTAATATTTGTTAATCATTCATCAGAGAAGCAATTTCTAATAACTTGAAAGTGATCAAAATGTTTCACAGAAATGGGTCAGGACGATGGAGCTGTTTCTGACCAGCATGTGAGCCGGCCCCGAGATGGAAACCCTGTAAATTCCCTCAGAAATCACGACGGCAACATGACACTAACATTTAATCCACATCAGAGGCATTTTAATTTATACACATTCGTAAGATACACTTGCTCGTTAAAAGAAAGAAAGATTTATGAAATTGGCCTTCAAGAAAGAAGAAAACCTTCCTGCTGTTTTATCTCATCATCACAGTTTGAGAAAGTACCTGTTTTTATATGCACATTTACATCACACTTCAGGGGTACTGGCTTAGGTGAGAAAGAGATGCAGACGCGGGGAGGAGAGGGATCTAGTCAAGTCCTTACATACCGGTATGAGCAGATAACTATCCTTCATCACTGTTGAAGGATTTCAGAGAGAATATGGGTAACATCAGTGTATGTGAATAACCAGATTCTCAAACTCATTTCAATAAATGTCAGAAACAGTTTTTGAGAATAAAAGAGAAATTATAAAGATACAACTTGAGACATTTAAAAATGTCACAGACAAAAGACAAGTGAGTTTAGAATGGGGTTCATACTCTCTGCATTTTCTAGTTCATACTGGATGTTAAAGAAATCCGCAAAAGTATGACAATAATCCATAAATCGTGTTTTATCCTTGTGTTAAATAAAACTGTTGGTCTGTGAACTGAAAAACGGCCATTTGATTTGTTTAAACTCTATGGAAAACCGCCTAAAACAGAGCACAGCGCTTTATGAGGACCCGACAGTGTCACTGCCGAGTGCATAACAGCAATGAGCTTGCCTACATTCCTGGCAGGTAGCATCTATGTTCCTACAACCCACGGATGCGCTGAACAACCTATTAATGACAGCTGCTTTTCAACACTTAAAATGGTCCAACTGTGCTGCGTGCCCACAAGGACAAGAAGGTCATCACTCTCAAATGTTACACGATATAAGAGTCATAAGTGAGACCTCTGTGGGAAGAGAAAACCCACAGGTATGGCTCCAGAGTTCTTTTGCTACTCAGCTATTAATAGAAAGCAAATCCCGTTTAAAGCTGTAAACACTTGTGACTATTTTTACTAAAAGATTTATCATCATTTATTTGATTTTCTGCCTAAGGGTAAATAAGGTTATTAGTCCTAGTGTCCAACTACAGCCCTGAAAAATACAACTCAACTTCTGAAACCGAAATAAAGAAAAAAAAGCGTGCCTCTGCTACTCTCGCAGAGAAAGATGACGAACTTTTTGCCCCTCTGTAAGCCTGGGGAGTGCCCCTCTCTCTGGGTTTATGAACACCCAACCAATCATCCACGGTCTGCAGAATCATACTCAACAGCACATGGGAGAAACATCCAGATTCATCATCAGGCTCAGAAGGCCTGGTTCACCGGATATACCATTTTTGCCAGTGCCTTTAATTATTTTAATTCCTGGTGGTCCCTGGACCGGTAGCATTTGTATCACTTGGGAGCTTCTTGAAATGCAGACTCTCAAATTCTGCCTCTGACCCAGAGAATCATGATCTGCACTTGAACAAAATCCCCACGTGGTTCACATGCACATTAAAGGTAGTGGAGCACTGACCTAGATCACCCTGTCCCCCACCCCAACCCATCTCCACCCATTTGACTTCTAAGAGAACTAAGGAGGCTTTAGAAACAACACGCTGATCAGGGTAATTCACTTCATTTCTGTCAAAGGGGCACAGCACAGCAGTCCTTCTGTCAAACAGAAACAACCCACAAAACTATTCTGACCTTTAAAATAAAAGGCAATTTCACATAGTTCAACCTAATGTTTTCTGATTTCAATCTCTCTCCCAAGAGGAAAGGATAGCATCATTTTACAGTTTACTCACACTACAATAACAGCCACGTGGTAATCAAACCGCAAGGCTCTAACTACTGTACTTTTCCATTATGGGAAAAATAAAAATGCATGTTAGTATCACCAATTCTATCTCAGTTAATTAAAAACCTTCTAAAAAGTAAACAATATAATCCCCATTCAGTAGCTCAATAAGGGCTACTTACTAGTCCCTACATCCCTACATTATCCAGAAATTTAAACATAACATGTAGGAAAACATAGTTAGCTCTCTTTAGATAACAGAGAACGCGGTCAATTTTCTACCTCTTTGTTGTTGCTGTTAGACACCACTGAGTCGGATCTGACTCATAACAACCCAACTCCAACAGAGCGAAACACTGCCCAGCCCTGTGCCAGTCTCATAGTCAATGCTATGACTGAGCCCACTGTGGAAGCCACTGTGTCAATTTATCTCGTTGAGGGTCTTCCTCTTCTTCACTGACCTTCTACTTTATCAAGCATAATGTCTTTCTCCAGGAACTGGGCCTCCTGATAACATGTTCAAAGTACCTGAAATGAAGTCTCATCATCTTCACTTGTAAGGAGCATTCTGGCTGTACTTCTTCCAAGACAGATCTGTTAGTTCTTCAGGGAGCCCACAGAATATTCAATATTCTTCGAAAACACCGTAATTCAAAGGCATCAATTCCTCTTCGGTCTTCCTTATTCATTGTCCAGCTTTCCCATGCATATGAGGCAACTGAAAATACCATGACTTGGATCAGGAGCACCTTAGTCCTCAGAATGACATCTCTGATTTCAACCCTTTAAAGAGGCCTTTTGCAACAGATTTACCCAGTGCATTATG
Source organism: Trichechus manatus latirostris (assembly GCF_000243295.1). Classification (NCBI taxonomy): domain Eukaryota; kingdom Metazoa; phylum Chordata; class Mammalia; order Sirenia; family Trichechidae; genus Trichechus; species Trichechus manatus. Next base: position 2,242,764 of record NW_004443998.1, read on the forward strand.
GCATTTGATTTCTTGACTGCTGTTTCCATGAGTGTTGATTGTGGATCCAAGTAAAATGAAATCCTTGACAACTTCCGTCTGTTCTCTGTTTATCATGATGTTGCTTATTGGTCCAGTTGTGAGGATTTTTGTTTTCTTTATGTTAAGGTGTAAACCATACTGAAGGCTGTAGTCCTTGATCTTCATCAGTAAGTGCTTCAAGTCCTCTTCGCTTTCAGCAAGCACTGTTGTGTCATCTGCATACTGCAGGTTGTTAATGAGTCTTAGTCTGGAAGCTCCAGTGAAACCTGTCTCCATGGGTGACCCTGCTGGTATTTGAAACACCCGTGGCATAGCTTCCAGCATGACAACAACATGCAAGCCATCACAGTACAACAAACTGACAGACGTGTGGTGGTCTACCTCTTTAGAGCATCCTTCATAAAAGTAGTCAGGAGCCACCAGTAAGGAGAACGATGAAAAGGAAATCAGGAAAACAATACCATTTTCAATAGCCCCTAAAAAGATAAAATACTTAGGAATAAATCTG
>NW_004443998.1:2244090-2258913 GCF_000243295.1 Trichechus manatus latirostris
AGAAACTATTTGTTCTGTAAGCCTTCACCTGAAGTACAATAAAATATTTAAAAAATAAATAAATAAATAAAAACTTACTACAGGGGAAAAAAAAAAAAAAAATGGGAGCAACATCACCACCTAATAACTGCACACTTCCACTCCTTCAACCCTTCTGTGTTAACACCAGGGTCATATCAGAATGCCTTTAATCCAAATATGATTCTTTATCAAATAAAAATAAATTATTTCCTTAAGTTCATTAAAAAATCTAATTAAGCACGCTGTTATTTCCACTCATTTTCTTGAAGTCTTTAAATATGATATGAGCCCTAAGCGCTTTGAGACGCTTTGTGTTTAGTCTTGCTGATGAATCCTGCAAGCCTTAGGATTCAAGGTCTATTCAACAGTGATTTCCAGCATTTCCCATTATGAATTTCTCTTTCTGAGGTATAAATTTTCACAGCCTCCCATACACCAACCAACTAATAGTAGCTATAAGTTTAATGCATAACGAAAACATACTATAAATCTGTAATCCTTTTAAATGAATTTCATCTTATTTATCAAAAGAGTAGCATCACCTATTTGAAAGAAAGTAGTATGTATGAGTGAGTCACGTTTATTCAGCTTAGTGGGCATACTACTCTGTGAAGCCTCTATACTACTCCTGGCCTCCTCTGCCTCTCTGCTCCCCTACAGGAATCTGGGACTCACAGATTTAGAGCAGAGAAATTTTTCAACCTTTGCCAAATCTCTGTTTTCAGAACAGTGGAATCCTTTCTTCCAAGGTAATCTTAATAGAACCCAAAGATATAAAACAGGTTAAAAAAATTAGAGCTACTTTGGTTAAAGTTATGCAGAAAGGCCGAGCCTCATCTACCAGCAGCTCGCCTCCTGGGTGGCACCGGGCACAGCCTGTAAAGAACCTTCAAAGCTGCCCAGAGCACACCAGCTCACGTGGTATGACTCCAAGCCAAGCGATCAGCAAAACAATAAAGTTGTTCATACACCAATCTATACCTTCCCTTGTTTGATTTTATTGCATCCCTTTATTTAATGGACTCTCTTCTTTTTATATTTAACTTGAAAAGTACTTTACTGAATTTGTCTTCTATTTCCCAATGTTACAAATGTGAGACACATAGAAATAATTCAGACAAGGTTTCTACGCTCCAAAAGGTCATGACTTTCAAAATCTAACTACTGTACTCTCTGGTTAAGTAAACCCGGGCACTGACATTCCACGGATTGTTGTTGTTCGATGCTGTCAAGTCAATTCTGACTCACGGCGATTAGAGGAGAACTACGCACGGAGGGTTTTCAGGACTGTGATCTTTTCAGAAACAGATCTCCAGGTCTGCCTTCCGAGCCACCACTGAATGGATCTCAACAGCCAACGTTTTGGCTAACAGCCAAGCATTTAACCCGTTGCACCATCAGGGACTCCTTACCATGGATTGCTACTCGGCTGTAAAAAAGAAACTTCTGATACGTGCAACAACTTGGATGAACCTCACAGGCGTTATGCTGAGCAAACACAGCCAAAGCCAAAGGCCTACCTCCCGCACGATTCCACTTACGGAATGTCTTAGAAATGGAGAACACATTAGTGGTTGCCAGGGACTATGGAAGGAACGGTGAGGGATCCACTTACGGAATGTCTTAGAAATGGAGAACACATTAGTGGGTGCCAGGGGCTATGGAAGGGACCGGTGAGGGATGGCGAGAAGGAGCGGGGTGTGGTTACAGAAGAGCAGGGGGGATCCTTGGGGTGACGGAACAGTTCAGTATCTTAACTGCGGTGGTGAGTACACAAACCCAGAGACGTGATAAAACTGTACAGAACTAAACACACACACACGCGTGCGCATGAGGGAAACTGAGGAAAACTGAGTTAGACTGCAGGATTTTGTCAATGTCAGTATTCTGGCTGTGATACTGTACTACAGCTTTATAAAATCTCACCTTCGGGAAAACTGTGTAAACGGTACATGGGATATCTCTGTAGGATTCATTATAACTACACACAAATCTATAATTATCTCAATGAAAATTTCAATTAAAACATATCTATTGTTATTTTCTAGTTCTACCACTTTTCCTTAATTTCACTCAATTAATTATGAAGAAGACTTTCACAAGAATCAGTATTTCACAAAGAGATTAGGTAATGACTGACCACACACAGCACTATGTAGCCTGTACTTCTCCACTTCTACATTATAAACAAGTTCTGCTTTCTTTAGTAGCAAGACACCCATATCACCTGGCAAGTTATATATTCAGTAAGCAGAATATTCTTTAAAAAATTATCTATCTTGGGGGAAAAAAAACTCTGCATTTTTATCCCTACTTCATACTCACAGTTCCAGCCATATAATCTAAACCTCTGTCTTCATCTACAAGACAGGAACCTCAAAGACCTCAAAGAACTGTTTCGAAGACTAAGATAACATATTGTACGTGAAGTCCTTTAAAAATGGAGAAATCAGTACACAAATTTGCATTTTATTCTATAATATGTTCACAAACAGGCTAGAAGTCAAATGTGGCATTCCTTAAGAATCTGGGGAGAAGAACTTCCCAGGCTGAAAAATAATGGCAGATGCCTGGATCCAAATCTCCCTACACACCCTCAAAAGACCCTTAAGAACAAAAGTTGGACAGATAACGCCACACTCGCAGCATTACTAGGAGACAGAGAATCCCACAAACTCCAATTTACAGGTAAATGAAGAAATCAACACCAAATTCCCAAAGCAGCCGTCCAGTGGCTGTAAGCCTGTGGGTCAGAGAGCAGGGGCAGGGAGGCCTAGGAGGCCGTGAGAGGGGAGGGAGAGGCGCCCACAGAGGATGCACAGACACCATCCCCAGAGAGACAAGGACCGGCCCTAAGGGCCGAAACACTCAACAGACGTCTGTGAGTTGGGGTTATCGCAGCCCCAGCTGGAGCGAAGGCAATCGAAAGTGAATGGGTCCACAGGTGCAGCCTCAGGAGGCACCGTTTCTGGGAGAAAGCCAGATAAACAGAATATGTGGCAGTGAAGAGAAAGCAGAAAGTAAGAAACTGAAACCGCTAAAGAGAAACAAGACATGCCAATGCCTCCCAAACCCCGTGGAGCAGTTCTACTCTGCATACACAGGGTTGCCACGTGTCGGGATCGACTCGACAGCAACCAACAACAATTCTGCAGAAGACGGCTTGAAACCAGGAACCCTGCCCATAAAATTGCGGAATTTAAAAAAAGAAAAAAAAATCATCTCCATACAAAGCTACTCTAGGAGGGAAATAGAAAATGCAAACCAAAGCATTTCAGTAGATGGAAAATTGTCCCCTAAACACAACCACAAGGCACAAGAATCATTTGGAAAAATAACAAAAAGAGTATCTTGAATCAGAAATTCAAAAATAAAAACACAAAGGAAACGAGAAAAGAATTTCAGAAATGAAGAATAAATTATAGGGTGGCCAAGGATAAATAAACATAAATGAAAATTTAACAAAAAATATTAAATAAAAACAAAACTGAAGAATAAAAACATGATAAATAAAGTAGTAAAAAGAGTCAGAAAGAGGTTGAAGTAGAATACAAACAAACAAAAAATATAAATTTGTAATCCCTGAAGAAGAAAACAAAATAATGGTACAGAACTAATAGTCAATACTATAATCCAAGAAAGTTTATTTCTGAAAATGAGAAAACTTAAATCTATGTATGAAAAGACCCACTTTGTACCAGGAAAAATTAACCAGAAACAATCAACTTGGAGAATTATCCTAGTAGAATAGACTTTAAGGACAATGAAAAAAATCCTCGATGCCTCAAGGCAAAAAGATCAAATTACCTATAGCTGATGCCTACTGCCCTCAAGTCGATTCCAACTCATAGTGACCCTACAGGACAGAGTAGAACTGACCCACAGGGTTTCTAAGGAGTGACTGGTGGATTTGAATTGCTGACCTTTTGGTTAATAGCCGAGCTCTTAACCACTGCACCAAATTAAGGGTAAGAAAACAAGGCTGGTATCAGAGATCTCGAACAATATACAAAATATGGCATTAGTGGAATAATATTTCCAAGAAATTCAAGAAAAGAAAATGCAGGCCAAGAATTTCACGTCCAGCCAAGCTTTCATTCATGAATCAAGACTACAGAAAAACAGCTTGGAATGTGCAAGAACTCAGGAAACACTGTACACAGGAACCTTTCTGAGGAATGAACTAGAGGAGGAGTTTCATCCAAACAGATCACTGGGGATATGCCAGCAAACACACTCACGTAGAACATTTTATATATTTAATTTTAGAGCCGAGTCTAAAACAAGGGTGGCAGCATGGGTGAAACAACAGTATGTAATGGGTAAGTTCCTGAAAATAAAATAAAATGGTATTCAGCAACATGTTATAAGAAATTTAAGTTGGGAAGAATGACATGCCAGACAGTCCCCAGGAAAACCTGTCACTACAGGAAAAAAATGAATGATAGGACAAAGGCTGAATCAGGGCTTGAGGGACTGTGACGCTAAGTAAACCAGCCCTTGAAAAAGTTCCAGGGGACACAGTCCACCTAAGCCTGCTCTTTCTTTATAAGCCACACCCGCCTTCCCCCTGGCAGGGGGACGGATCGCTCCACACCAAGACAAGCCCACAAACATACAGTACAGAGACAGTGTAACTACCTATGAGTCCCTCGTAAAACATGCTGCATCTGTCATTTTTCTTAACTTGTTTAAATTTGTATTGACTTACTACCTCTCTTGGTACTGTGCTAATTCCGTACGACAGTTCAGATAAAGAGTCTGAAAAGACGGAGACTGAAGCAGACGAGATAAAGACAAGACTGACCCCTAATGTGTGCGGTGCTCCGCTCATTTTAATTTTACACTGTATCGTTTTCAAAACCAATCTATCAGACAGACGTCTGACTGTATTTGGCTAGACTGTCAATTCAAAGAAGGGTTACATGTGCTACAAAGCCAGGGCTACAAGGTGTATGCTCAGCCTGAAGTGGAGACACAAACCTCAGGAACCCACAGGACTGGACAGAACAGATTTCATTCATGTTCAGCCAGTAAACTGCGACTTCACCTCCCTCTTAGGGAGTTATGAGGAGTGGCATTGACTTTACCAAGTATCATTAGTACACAAAGCTGCACACACACACACACACACACACACACGAATACACTGTTGAGTTCCTATTTACACACTTAGTGGATCAATTTTACAATGTCAAGTTACAGAGTCCTTCCAACAACTTCAGTAACATGCATTCCAATCATCTCCATCTCACTGTCTGACTCTGGGCCAGTCTAGGCCTCCCATCCCTCAAGTGCACTGCCTTGGAAATACGTTTGCAGTCTGTGACCCAGATCAAAATTAAACATGACTCAGGGTCAAGAATAGAGAATAACAACTAACACACTTATTCTTAACTTTATTAAGTGCCTGAGCTTCATCAAAGATTTTTAAATCTTTTAAGCTGGAGAACTCTTTCTTCAGAGGAACTCTTCTAAGAAAGCTGGAAAGTTGACAATATTGAGAAGTGGACTACTCTGGTTAAAGTGGGCACCAGCAGCGGAGCCTCATCTGCTCTGGGAGCCTCCTCGGCAGCCCAAGGCAGAGCCAGGAAACTCCTGCTGGAGAGGACTCCCAGAACAGTCTGACTGTGTGCAACAGTCGCCGAAAATGAGGTCTTCCCAGTCAGTGTGAAAAATACAAAATTTAAACTAAAGAAACTATTTACTGAGGAACATGAACAAAGGAAATATAACGGCTTTTTAATAACTAAGAATTTACAAGAGAAATATAGAATACAAGTCATCTGACACAATGCTGATCTTCCTTGTTATACGCCCCCAATTTATACAAACGTGATGTTTTAGACTAACATTTTTATTCCGATACGCATACATCCTAAATATATGTGTACAAACCGCTACACAGTGATAAACACCGGATCAAGAAATACTTTTTCATGATGAGAATAACAATATTATTTACTTACCTCTGATCCTGACAAATACATAATTCAAATATTCTAAGTTCCCGCTTTTTAATAAATAAAATGTAATTTTAGGGTCAGTTTGAAAATATTTTATTTTGTATTAGGTGAAAGTTTACAGAGCAAATTAGTTTGCCCTCCAACAGACTGTACACAAACTGTCCCATGACATTGCTGTGACCCCCACACAGAGTCAGCACTAGCCCCGTTTCCGGACCGGGTTCCCCGTTTCCTTTCATCTGGTTTTCCTACCCCTTCCTGTGTTTTCACCTTTGTTTTTGGGCAAATGTTGCCTTTTGGTCTCGTATAACAGTTCTACAGAACACGTTCTCTTCGAGTGTGACCGTTTATTTTATAGGCCTGTCTACTGCTTGGCTGGAAGGTGGTTTCTGGGACAGGGTCATTTTTTAAAGTCTAGGTTTCCTCAGTTTCCTTCTCTATTGAAAGGAAAACCAAAACATCCTTCACCTTAAACCTACTACAAGTAAAAAATGAAGCCGCCTCTTGCTATTGCCTGCTTTTGTGGAAGCAGAACAGGAGCACATCAATAGTTAACAAAGCTACAGTATGATATACGAACGAAGCCTGGCATTAAAAAAGTACTTAGCTGTATTTACAAAAGAATCTCTACCATTAATTATTCATCATTTGGATTTGACCAAAAACCAGAGCATGACTTTACAATGCTCTGTTTAAATGAACTACTTAATGTTGTAACGAACACTCAATATGGCAAGTTCAGTGAATTTTGGACCTGTTGGAGTACAACAGTTTTTCAAATTTTTTGATCAATGGACAGATTTCAATGTTAAATCAGTTTGGATTTCACTTGTACTTTAAAAATGTTTACTTAAACCCAAAATTTTGCATCTCAATTACTTTTATATCCTAAAGCTGAATGGAGCTTAAAACCACTGCATTATTCATAAAGCAGAGACATCAGGAAAAATAAAGCTGTGCACTTCTTTCAAAGCTGCTAAACTGCTAAAACATACCACATTTATGCGTGCAATATTTGACTGCATTTTTCTTAAAACACAAGCTTGTTTTGTCAGATCAAGATATGCCAAAAGTTCTACACCAAACAATTTTTGTTTATGATTAAAGCAATCTTCAATCCAAGGATTGTCATCCATTTTATTTCATCTCTACATCAAAATAAAAAAAAAAGTAATTTAAAAAAATTTAAAATTCCCTTGAAATGATAAGATAAATGAAAATGTAAGTCCCTTCACATAATAACAGTAAGCTGACCCTTTGGGAAATGGTTGACTTTCTCAATACAAGGTATTCAAAGCTCATTCAAAAGTGTTCATTTAGAATGCAGATATCAAAGAGGATGCAAATGTTCAAGAGAAAATTAGAACTTACCAGATGTTCTAATCCAGCTTTGATGTTTCCAGATTCCCTAAAAGAGAAGAATAAAAGTTCTAAATAGTTGCTAAACCCTTGTCTGCTATAATTTATGCTTACCTCAAAAATGTTTTATAATCCCTTATAATTTTTTCATGTATCTTTACCAATGCTCATAATAATGCTGTTTTTAAGGGTAAAATAATTTGCATGAGAAAGGAACAGATTATTTTTATTTCTGACAGATATATGTCTAAAATAGGTATTCCACTAACAAAAAGAATGTTTCACATTCTTCATAGTCAGTGGAGAACTCAAAGGATTCAGATACATTATTTTACTATTTGCACAATAATATTTAATTCACACTAGCTTTTATACGAGAAGTTATGCTTTTTCCAACTGTTATTCTAAACATGTTCAAATATACACAGAAGTTGACAACAACGCAGTGTGAGCGCTCACCTGTCCACCAACAGATGAGTTCTACCACTGACACTTACTGCATTTGCTTTACCAAATTTCCGTCACTGGAGCCATCCACCGATGACTGCATTTTTAAATGAAGACTCTGCACATAACCATGTGAGTACACAACTAAACATCTAAACAATAATGTTTCTTCCTGACATTAATTTTATTGACTTAGTGCCCACGACAAATCAGGTTCTAAGATTGTTGTAATACTGAAAAGCAAAGCATCATCAAAGAAAATACAGACATCAAATATCATATGTTTAAGTACTTAATTGACTGCTTTGCACTATAAAAGAGACTGTTGATGGAACTAGAACTACAAATATTTGTGCAAGTAAAAAATACAATTCACATATACAGTTAGCGAAATGTAGCAAATAGCTGGATTTTTTTTTTCCCCCTACGTTCAGTCTACACTAACTTATTAGTGGTAAGTGGACTTTAACCTTCCTCACTCTATTTGGCCAAGCACTATTTTAGTTCTATCATAAATACCGAGCCTTATCTTAACACGAAATTATAATTCCACCACACTGCAGAGGACAATTAAGAATTCTTCCAACTACCAACAACCCTGCTGCATTCAGGAAATTTAATCTTGTCCTCACCCCGCTTTCTTTCTCTGAGGGGTCCCCAAGCTTGTTTTTTCCTTCTTGTTTCCTGTCTCCTATATTCCCTTTGCCTAAAATATGCTTTCCTCTGCTCCTTCTGTCCTGCAATACTGTCTTTCCAGATCTCTCACTGCTCTGCTGCTCAGACACTATACTCATGCTTCCAATCTTTGCTTTCACTGCCCAGTCTGGCACACCGGGAACAAATTCCCACCTCTGCTGATCGGTACTCATCTTCAGCCACTCTATTCTCTATCTTCTGCTTCTGGTAATCTTGGCAATACCACATATTCAATGTTTAGAAGTTTAAGGTTTTCTGATACTCATTCTCTGGACACAGTCCTGATGACAAATGACAGGAATAAATTACAACAGATGTCATAGCAGGCTAGTAGCCACATAAAAGATTATTTTCTTCTTTTTTATTATTATAAAATTAAAGCAGTTATTGACGCTGGAAGTCAAACGGATCTTTAAGCTTTTAACAAGGAGAAAGTGTTCCTAAATTTATTTGTGCAACTTAAATTTGAAACAAAAAATAATGTACATAGTGAAATATGTGAACACTACAAACACACACACACACACACACACACAAGAATTCGTCCCATGATGACTCACAGCTCTCAATCTGACACTAGCTCTTTGTTCATCCTGCTAGAGAGAGTCTACGCGTGTATGTGTATCTTTCCCCCTTCTGTATTTCTTTAAACCTAAACAGAAGCATACTATACACTATTTTGCGCCTTCACTTGACAATACAATTTGGAGTGTGTGTTGTATAATACACATCTATTTCATTTTTCCTTCACAGCTCCAATGTCACATAGTGGTTCTTATTAGAAAATAATATTGCAATAAAAAAACTGCAAAAATGTTCAAATTCAAAGTACAAATCTATAATTCATTATCTGAAACTGCTGGGGTTAGACATGCTCATCAGAATATTTTGGGTTTTAGAAAGGGAATAAGATATATATATATATATACACACACTGTTAGGTTATATAACACTGCCAGTGGGGTCTGCAGCAGCATCTCATCATCACATACGTTAATAATTCTGAAAGAAATGTATGAATGTCCACACAAAGTGGGATAAACAAAGACTGTAAGTAGCTTCATGTCATGTCAGAGTAGGTTATGCCATCAACTGAGTTTACCACAAACTTAGGGAAAATCTCCCAGTTTTCTGAACTATTTTCATTTTAGGATCAAGGATAAGAAATTGTTCCTTAAAAAAAAAAAAAAGTAGGCTATTGTTTTGCTATGTTTCCAACTGATTCTTTAAATTAAATGATGCTCAGAAAATATGTGTTTTTAATGGTATGCCTGAAAGAAAAGACCAGCTCACTCTCCCTCTCTGCCAAATGTAACCAAGTGAAATCAATCGCAGGGTTTGGCTGACCAACACCCTTATTTATCACTTAGATCTCTTCTGTCTTCACAGCCACTGCCTTACTTCAGGCCATCATCTCTCTTTACCCATATTACTGCAACAGCCCCGTAATGGGTTTCAATGGCTGCTGCCTTGTCCCATGTCAGTGCACTCTCCATAGACAGCAAGATCTTTCTAAAATGTAAATCTGATTGTACCAATTCCTTTCTTAAAATTCTACAGTTTGCCACTACACTTCAGTTTACCTATTTCCTCTCCTATACCCTGGCGGTGCAGTGGTTAAGCGCTCAGCTGCTAACCAAAAGGTCAGCAGTTCAAACCTACCAGCCACTCCATAGGAGAAAGATGTGGCAGTCAGCTTCCGTGAAGATTACAGCCTTGGAAACTCTATGGGGCAGTTCTACTTTGTCCTATAGGGTCGCTAAGAGTCGGAATCAACTCAACAGCAATAAGGATCTTGCCAAAATTATTATCAAGTAGAAAGTAAAAGCTACAGCCAAGTCAAACTACTAACCTGGCTTCGTTCACCTCTGAACTACTGGCTTCCTCTGCCAGAAATGCTCCTTTTCTCCCAACATCCACTAAGCCTTCTCACCCACCTAACAAAACTTCAGGACTCAACCTGGCACTCACCTCCACTGGGGAAACTGTCTATCATCTACCTTCTCTCTTCCCCTCAAAAGAATCAAGAACTCTTTCCACGCATTGCCATACCACTATGAACATGCCTCATCACAGATTTTATCGCACTTTATTACAAATGCCTATTTATTTTCCACTGACAACATAAAATGAAAACTCTTGACGATATGGATTGCATCTTTTAAATTTTTATATCCTAGTACCCAACACGGAGCCCCGGTGGCACGGTGATTAACAGCTCAGCTGCTAACCAAAATGTTGGCAGTTCGAATCCACCAAGCACTTCTTGGAAACTCTATGGGGTGGTTCTACTCTGACCTATAGGGTCACTATGAATCAGAATTGACTCCATGGCAATGGGTTTGGTCTGGTTTAGTTTAGTACCCAACACAATGCTTGAATCAATGAAGACAAGCTTGGATGGAGAGTTACTAGCACCCAGCTGCAGTCCCTCACTGGTCTAACCCAACTCCATTCTACCACAAAAAGACCAAGAAAACTGCAACAGTGAGTGGCTGCTGGGACACCAGAATTAGTGTGTGTGTGTATGCATGTACCCACCATGGTGTGTGAGGGAGGGTGGTGGTTTTGCTTTGTTTTCTTGTGGGTTGTTTCTGAAGGAGTAGAAGGGCAAATGGTTCAGGCTTTCCACTCGCATTTTTAAATTAACCTGAAGAAGCACAAGCCAGAGCCCAGCCTTTCATCCTTCCTCTCAGACTGAAATTACTAGTCAAGGCAGCTGAATGCTACAAGGAAATAAAAGATAAGCACACAAGGAAAACTTTAACATGTCTAAGATGTGTATGCACAGGAATAGAAAAGCAACAAACAGCAACCTCATCCAAAGAAAATAAAACAGACTGAACAAGAATATAATTTAGGCATAATAATACCTTCAGAAAACAAGATAGATTTTTAGGAACATGAATATGTACACAGAGTTATGAAAAGGAAATCAATATGAGATTTAAAAAAAAAACAAACTTGTTGCCGTGGAGTCGACTCTGAATCACAGCAACCCCACAGGACAGAGCAGAACTGCCCCGCAGGGTTTCCAAGGAATGGCTGGTGGATTCGAACTGCCAACCTTTTGGTTAGCAGCTGAACTCTTAACCACTGTGCCACCAGGGCTCCAAATATGAGACATTGGGTATTAAAAACACAAGTCCAGAGGACTGGCTATAAAAAAAGTATAACAGATACAGATGGAGGATGAACTAGTGAGCTGGAACGCAGAGTGGAACTCTCCCAAAAGGCCTAGGGAAGGGATGAAAAGATAGAACAAACCAGAGAAGAAGCTAAGAACAGGAGAAGATTTGTTAACATTCACATAATGGAAATCAAAGAAGGAGAGAAAAGACAAAATGGAAGAGAAGAAACATTTGAAGAAATAATGACAAAATTTCCCAAATATTAAAACTTTGTATTGAAAGTACACATAGAGTAGTGAACAGGTTAAGGAAAAAGCCACATCAAAATATATAAGGACACTTACAAGAATCATATATCAAGAGAAAAGTCCAAAAGCTTCCAGAAAAGAAAGGTACATGCCTCCATAAAGGAAGAGAAACAGTGACATATCCGACTTCTCAGCAGTATCAGTGGATACAACTAGACAATGAAGTAATTATTTCCGAATTAAAGTATTAAAGGAAAAGAACTATGACAATAAAATTTGCATACAACTAATAAACTACTGGGAACCCTCGTGGTGTAGTGGTTAATTGCTACAGCAGCTAACCACAAGGTCAGCAGTTCCAATCCACCAGCTGCTCCTTGGAAACTCTATGGTTTGGTAATGAACTATTGTAGAAGTAGAAGGAAAAACACAGAACTGCTCAGGCGGTAAGGTCTCAGAACACTCACCACACAAAGACATTCTTTGAAAGAAATCTTGAGGGATGTAGCACAGCAAGAAGAGAAATACAGTCAGGAAGAGGCAATAAGATAAAGCAGGTGAGAGTTGATCTAGAGCTTAAAAATTACTATAAGCTAAATAATCAGTGATTAAAAAGTAAAACTAAAGAAAGTTCATCCATAACCATCTGGAACTAAAATGTCAGAGAATCCTAACATGGTTGGGGCTATGTGAGGCTAGTCAGAATGAAGCAAGACCGGAAAAGTCTGGGAAAAGAGATCACAGCAGAGACAGCACACTCAAGAACCTGTTCCATTTCGTTCAAGGATTAATACATATTTGTAAGCTTTAGAGGGGGGACATATAAGTATTTTATGTCTCAATGTATATTTTTACATTTATACTATAAAAACAGCAGAAAATTCTATCTAGCCAAAAGAAAAGATAAAGAAAGCATGATAAATGGGGAGGGGGAGATGTCCTTCCACAATGGAAATTACATTAATGCAAGTGTGATAAACCAACTAATCAGAAGATTTCAGATTTGGTAAGAAACAAAATCCAGCAATGTGTTATTTACAAGACACACATAAAACAAAAGTATCCAGAAAGGTTTCAGATAAAGGGACTGAAAAAGATATAACCAGACAAATATGAACCAAAAGAAACCTAAGGTACAAAATATATTTAAGCCTCCCCTCAAAAAGGGGAAAAAGCACATTCTATCTTAGTAAAAAATACAACAGATCAAGAAGTCTATAACTTATATCCACAGGTTTACATACACAGAAAGCTTAAAATGTATTATACATTGAAACATCAAGGTTTAAGCAAGTTCTCCACGAAAAATCAATTTTCTTTAGTTTTATTTTCGGCAAAAAGACAAGGAGGGTTGCATCTCAAAATGACCCAAGTGAAGCATCATGGGTACGTGAGACAGGAAGACACAATCCTCGTTCTAGAGGCAGGACATCTACACTCACGTTAAGCTCTACACAAAATACTTCTGTGAGCTTGGGTAATAATGATCCACCTTCTCTGAAGCTCGGCTTGTCTACCTGTGCTGTGAGGGGTACATAACACCTGCCTTACCTACCACATAGGGTAGCTTGAAAAATCCAGCAAGCTAATGTACATGAAGGCACAGCAAAGCCTGTGAGAGCCTGAACTTACATAACATGGAAACCTGTCAGAGAAAGAAAACTAAAATATTTCCCATGAAAAGGAGCAACAGAAAAGTGGTAAGACTGCATCCTGTCAAAGGCAGAAAACTTGTGAGATCCGGAAAAACAAGGCAGTTCCGTCGACTTCCGGTTCTCACAGGTTTCACTGTATATTCTAAATTGCAACATGCTACAGAAATACGTTATTATGATGAATTATATTTAAACATAAAAGTCTCATAAGTGATTCCAAAAACCATAATGAACTTTAAAAACGGAGGAGCAAGGTCCAAGACACTGACAGAGGGATCCTGCCACCAACGGGACAAAGCCTGTCCTCTCTCTTTAGTGGTCTGTCTCCTGGGCTGTCCCTGTCATGACTTCATCAATATTGGTGCAACTCCTTCTGCCCTGTGCTGAAAGCAGACTTAATTCAATTATAGGTCTCAAAACTGATAACATGGTCCTGAAGTGGAAAATGGGAAGAGATTATTGGCAAATGAATAAAGATTTGTATCGAACTAACACACAGGAGTACAGCAGGTCTTTTTTTAATCATTCCCTGTCTTAAGTCTTCTGGGAACCATGAGTTTCCCTTCCCCTCATTCAGCACATCGATTTCTGAATTAGACTGTAATATTAAATAATTAATATACTTGCCATGATTGATGTTTTGCATTAGTTGAATATTAGGTTATCAATCAAAATCCACTTGGTTTAATGTAATAATATTGAAAAAATGTCACGGGCTGTTCATCCAATTTGTAGCTGAGGCAGCACAGATAGTAATGTTGGCATAACAGGAGGCTCTGAAGCAGGAAATGCAGTGGCTTCACGGGGATGAGGCAGACATTTTGAAACTAACTGGGACAAGGCTGAGGTTGTTCTAAATAAACCTCCTGGCACCTGTTGGTTTCAATCTCAGGCTTGCTTCCAGCAGGAAGATGCCATGCATCAATCATGCCACGGCAACCAAGGAAAAAAATTAAAACTAAGATACTATTTTACCTTTGCTGCAAAAAAAATTTCATTATTTTGCCAAAAGAAATACTTTCTAAATCCAGAAGTGACTGCTATGATAAAGTCATTATATTCTCTGAATAAATTTCTAAACAAAAATATTAAGGTGTTCTTTAATCTAGTCTTACTAGGAAGAGTTTTTTTTTTTTTTTTTTACAAAATATAAGAACAATATCACACCAAAGTGATCATTCAGGTTTTTTAATGGTCTAAGGGAATTAAGTGAAGGAGCTACAATTAATAACCGTATTTATTTTGAAAAAATTCCTGTTCTTCATATCAAAAAAATAATTCACCATGATCAAGTGGGATT
>NW_004443998.1:2260340-2315860 GCF_000243295.1 Trichechus manatus latirostris
GGGCCACATAAACCAGAGACTTCATCAGCCTGAGACCAGAAGAACTAGATGGTGCCTGGCTACCATCAATGAACGTCCTGACCGGGAACACAACAGAGACTCCCGAATGGAGCAGGAGAAAGGTGGGGTCCAGAACTCAAATTCTAGTAAGAAGACCAGACTTAATGGTCTGACTGAGACTGGAGGAACCCCAGAAAGCACGGCCCCTGGATTCTCTATCAGCCCAGAAGTAAAACAATTTCCGAGGCCAACTCTTCAGACAGGGATTGGACTGGACTGTGGGACATAAAGTGATACTCACGAGAAGTGTGCTTCTTAGCTCAAGTAGGTACAAGAGACTAAATGGGTAGCTTGTGTCTGGAGGTGAGATGGGAAAGCAGAGGGTTAGGAGCTGGTTGAATGGACATGGGGAGTCAGAGGTGGAAAGGAGGAGTGTGCTGTGCAGTATAGGGAGAGCAATTAGAGTCACATAACAATGTATGTATAAATTTTTGTACTGGAAAAATTTTTTTTAAAAATTCCGTTTCTTCTGGTGGTAGCATTCTTCATTACTCTCAGTATTTTCTATCTACATTTATTAAATATTAGTTTAGAAAAAAAGTTTGCTCCCCCCAGTAAAAGTAAATAATTTTCTCATCAATCCCTATTATAACAATTCAAAATCTATTATGGATTTACTCATAAAGTAACATTATAAAACCAGTTTTTTTTGGTGGGGAGTAGAATCTTAACAAAATAAATATAAATCAAAACCATTCCACAGAGTGAACCAAAAATCCAGTGAGTGTTTAGTTATAAAATACTCATAGACCACACTGCAAGTAACTAATTGAAACAGCACTGAAGTATCTTTTAACTGACCAAGTCTTTAATAAATAAAAGATTAAGTATGTTTACAATCAGTAATGTGTATGTATTATACTATATAAAATGTACACGCCCACAGGGATTATGAAAGCAGAGTAACTGTTAAACAGTAGAAATCTGACAACAGGTCTTTCTGTCATGAACTAAGAAATGTTTTTCTCTTTAAAATGATTACTACGCTGCAGTTTTCCATAGCTACAAGAGATAAGATGACAGTTAATTTGGCATTCTCTTTCATAAAGTAAAATCTACATGAGTTGTTTTTCTACAAGATGGAAGTCAAGGTTTTTAAAAGCCCCAGTGTCTAAATTATAAAAAAAGCCCCAGTGTATAAATTATAAAAACATCTACACCTCCTGTCTCAAACAATCACTGATAAGCTGTTACATGTATAAGAACCTTTCCTGTGAAGTATCAAATGTTATTAATGAAAAGTTTGGGAATATTTAACATTTAAGAAAGACCTGGGTTTAAATTCCAGCTCTATTATTTATTAAATGTATGATCTTTGGCAAGTTATATATCTTTTCTAAATCTCAATTTTTCTCATGTAAGTTCAGATCAAGGATTAAAAAGATAATCAGCACACGTACAGAAGTCACTCAATAAATACTGGCTCAATACAAGAGATTAAAAATGAACCAAGTGACTGCGTTCCACTTTGAAAATCAAGAAATATGTTTAGGGAGTTTTTAGTTTTTTTAACTACCGTGAAACCTATTTCAACTGTAATATCTATAAATGAAAACCAGTCAAATACATATAAAGAGCTTGGCCCAGTGCCTAGACTCCAATAAGACCACTGATAAAAGCACACTCTTATATCCTGATCTCTTTGGAAGAAGGCAGAGATAAACTATGTTGAAAAAGCATGCAAAAATAATATCCCAGCCCTGTAAAACCAAATGAGGCTAACGAGGTACAGGAGTCCAGTGACAAGGGCCAGAAGGCAGAAGGGGAGAAGGAAGCTGGTGATAGGGAATCCGAGGTTGAGTAAGGATATCATTGATGTGTTGTGAGATTGTTAACCATTGTCATAGGGCAACATGTGTAGTAACTGTTAAATGAGAAACTATTTTGTTCTGTAAGCCTTCATCTTAAGTGAGAATAACAGCACAATTGGAAGAGCGTAGTCAATGTCACTGAACTGTGCATGCAGAAATTTTGGAAACGGTGTATCTTCGGCTATGTGTATTTTCACCAAAAAAAAAAAAAAGTTGAGAAGTTAGAAGGTTGATATGTTGTGGGGTTGTTAACCAATGTCGTAAAACAACATGTGTACTACTGTTTCATGAGAAACTATTTGTTCTGTAAGCCTTCACCTGAAGTACAATAAAAAAAAAAAAATAATAATATCCCAGTTACTTAACGTCTTTTTATATTTTGAGCCCAATAAGGAAAATTCAGAGTATCAGCATTAAGATCCAGACAGACCTTGCTGGAATTCGCAGTTTCAGGTAAGTAGGTCTGCTTAGAATTGTCAGCATGTTTCTCTGGACAGGAGATCACCTTGCAAATCAGTGGCTCTCACTGTGCATCCTGGTGTTACTACAGTTCAGATGGATGGTTTCAGATGTTTCCATTCTACAGGTGGTTTTTGATCTGACTCATTTTTATGTACAATAAATTCTGCTCTAGAACTTAGAGAGCATTTGCACAGACAAGTGGACCATGGTCATGAAATTTTAAGTGAACAGTTCTCTTTTTAAGGTAAAAATCTGCAGCCCCTGGGATAGGAAAGTTAACTAAAACAATTTTATTTATGTATCACTAATGTCAGCTGGGTGGCACAAACAGGTGCTGGACTACTAGCCGAAAGGTTGGCGGTCCAAACCTACCCACGGGCACTTTGGAAGACAAGCCTGGTTATCTGCTTTCCAAAGGTCACAGCCTTGGAAACCCTATGGAGCAGTTCTACTTTGCAAACATGGGGTCGTCAGGAGTCAGAATCAACTCTACAGCAACTACAACATCAGCTTTCATTCACTGAATCAGAACTGGAAGATCTCTGGAAGTCACTCACTATCCCATCCAAACAAGAAGTATGTTGGCAATATTCTTGGGTTGTATTATTTAGAATCTGCCCATAATGAACAATGAATCCTCTCATAATTATAGCCGGCATGGCCAGAGGCTGCTCAGCCGTTATCAGACGGAACCTGCTCCTCCTGTCCATTGTCCTCAAGACCCGAACGCTGCGTGTGGCTCAGTTCCTGCTACCTTAAACCAGTCCAACCCAGTTGACTAGCCTCAAAAGTGTCCTAAAGTAACCTAAGCCTCATTAAAACCTAACTGAATATTAAGATCTCCGCCCAGGATGGGACTTGCCCGCTATTTTCTGTACATACTAGGGGAAAAGATACCATTTGTCTTCCTGCGCCTGCGCGCCACAGTAAGCTATGTAGTCTGTGATGTTTGTATGACGTTCCTTGTGAAGGACAGTATACAAGGTTCCGCCTCCCTTTGTTTGAGGAGCTTGATTTGAGGTATACACCTCCTTGCTCCTTGCCTGCCACCTGGAATAAATGCTCTTCCTGCCTCCTCACCTTGGTGTGTCTTTACTGACAAGAAGCTGCACTAGGCAGGACCTGCTTCAGGTAACAATAAGGCAGCCTCTTTCAGTTTCATTTAACGACTCTCTAGTTTAGAAACGTCTTCTTCATATCAAGCCAAATTCTACGTGTCCATTACTTCACCCATTAATTCATTCAACTCTTAACACATGTATTAGGTGTCTATACACCTGATACCATACCAGGGACCAGGATTAATATTCCAGGCTGACAAAAAGAAAAAAATCCCATTGCAGTCGAGTCAATTCTGACTCACAGTGACTTGACAGGACAGAGAACTGCCCCATAGGGCTTCCAAGGAGCAGCTGGTGGATTTGAACTGCCAACCTTTTGATTAGCAGCCCTAGCTTTTAACCACTGTGCCACCAGGGCTCCCTTCCAGGCTGAGGTATATAGATAATCAAAAGCATAAAAATGTGAAGCAATCTGTAACCTTCAGGGAACTGTCAATCCATTTTAGTTCTACCTTCTGTTGTGATATGTTCTAACGATCACAACAGTAATTGTAACAAAAATTACTTATAAACAAAATGCTTTACACTGTCAAAGTGCTTACAAATGCATTACCTCCTTTCAAAGTTATAGCAACCTCTTAGGATACCATTCCCATTTTACTGATGAATGTATAAGAGGTTTAATGCCTTGGCTGGGGTCACAGCTTTTAGTGGTAGCAGGACGATTCAAACCCAGGTCTCTTGACTACACAGTTCTTTCTACTCATCCATTCATATGACATCCCTTTGAATATTCTTATTAACCACCATGCTATTTCTAAGTCGTCTGTTTTACACGGTAAGCATTCCCATTTCCTCCAGTTGCTTTCCTTACGATATTGTTTCCAGCTCTTACAACCTATTTGGCCAGCTTCCTCAGGACATACTCAAGTTTGCCAACATCTTTCTGAAAACATGACGCCTGAATATTTACACAATACTCCTCTTTAAGACAGGAAAGTATTTCACAGTCTGATTAACGCTGAGTAGCCCACTTCTGCTGGGGGCAGGGGTCCCATTACTATCGAGCTGACCCCACGAGTTACAGAGTAGAACTGAGCTCCACAGGGTTTTCTTGGCTGTGATCCTTATGGAGGCAAATCACCAGGCCTTTCTTCTGTGGTACTGTTGGACAAGTTCAAACCACTAATCTTTCCATTAGCAGCTGAGCACAAACCATTTGCTCCACTGTAATTTTATATTTAGCTTTTTAGTAATTTTCCACACAAACTACTACTTGACTATATCTCTCCATCCTATGCTTCTGCAGTTAATTTTGTTGTTCTACTAACACAGTAGCAAACTTTACTACATATATCTCTATTACATTTAGTTTAGTAATTTAAATAAATCATTCAAGACTATACAACTCTTTTTGAATCCTGATTGTGGTATTTAAATCTACTAGCTATACCTTTCAGTCCTATATAATATACAAATATTGTAAGTAAGCCTTGAATGTCTTCATCCAACTCATTGATAAACGTACAGAAGACAGGATCCGAACCAGAAACCATAAAAACAAACCTCCTGCCCCCACATGTCACTCTCAAGGTTGACACAAGTCCGTTAATCTGTTCTTGAAATCCTACATAACTATAGTTTAACTTACATTCCTTCATCTCATCTGTCAGGATGCTGTGAAACCTGCCATGTGCCTAAATTAAATCAAAATAACGTCTCTGGCCTGCCTCCACCAGGAGCACGACACAGGGCCTAGATCAACGTCCTCTCTTCCCCCTGTAGCAGCCAGCCTCCAAGACGGCTCTCCACCTCCTGACAAGCCACTCCTTCAGTGGTCCCCTCTCACACTGTGCAGGAACTGGCCTCCGGGACCAATGGGATAAGGCAGAGTGATGACAGGCCACTTCTAAGATTAGGTTATAAAAAACATCCACCTTCCATCTCAGACTCCTCCCACTCCCGATTGTAGGTCACTCACTGTGAGGAGAGCCAGCAACCATGCCATGAAGGTGTTCATGCACCCCTGTGGAGACGGGTGATAGAACACCGTGAGCCTTCTTGGACTAAGACCCTCCAGCCCCAATCAAGGCTACAGATGGGACAGCTCTGGCCAAGAGTTTAACTGCAACCTCATGAGAGTCCTTGAACCGCTAAGCTAAGCCACTCTCAAACCCATGGACCTCAGAAAATGTGAGATAATAAATGTGTTGTTTTAAGACGCTAAGTTTTGGGGTATGTTGTTATGCAACCATGGATACCTAGTACACTTCCACTATAACGTATAGTTGCCATTTGTGGCTGCCTGCTATCTTTCAATATCCACCCCTCATTCTGATGATTTACCACCTTTCCTAGTTAGAAGCCAGAAAAGTCACATTTCTAGGTTCTGTCACAGCTTCAAGTACAGGCTCCACCAGACACATCCACATGAGACTTGGCCATGGAGGTCAGCAATATGAAAAGGCAGCTGAGCGTGGGGAAGGCATCCACTGCAGCAAGCATGATGGTGAAGATACTAAGCTCTTCGGTGAGAGCAGTGGCAGATATGGAATACATCCTGAGAATTATCATCACCAGGCGGTCTTTTCTAGGCATTTCTGCTTAAGCTAGGCATTGTTCCTGGCCATGTCGCTAAATTCAGAGCCTAGCTTTCTGGCCCTCCTAAAGATTCTATGAGCTTCATCATATATTTGAATAAATTCTTTTTCTGCTTCAACTACCCAGAATGGATTCTGTTATTTGGCACTAAGAACTCTGACAATATGGTATACTTACCTTTGCCTGGCTAACTCTACTGGTTCTCCAGATCTCAGTACATTTCTTCACTTCCTAAAAAGGAAGTCTACTGTGAAGCCCTTCCCCCAAGACTGGGCTCCGTTCCGTTCTCATAGTATCCAGCACATGACCCTTGGTGTAGACTTACCACAATGCTTTCTAATTGCCTATGTATCTACCTACTTCTTTCATCAGATGATAAGATCCTTGAGTGTACAAGCTGGATCTTATGTACTACTACATTCCTGGCTCTTAGCATAATCTCTGATATTCAGGAGATTCTCAATATATATAGGTTGAACAAAGCTGAAGGTTAACAAAACTTCAAAACTATGAAGATATTCGATGTCAGGGGAGACTACTGGTCGACAATTCAAAAAATCAAAGGACAGCAGGGATCAGAAACGCTGACAACAGACTGAGTACCCAGACAAGTAGACTACCATGTTGTTGTTGTTGTTGGGTGCTGTCAAGTCTGACTCATAGTGACCCCACATGACAGAGCAGAACTGCTCCATAGGGTTTTCTAGGCTGTAATTTTTACTGGGGCAGATCACCAGGCCTTTTTCCCATAGAGCCACTGGGTGGGTTTGATCTGCCAACCTTTTAGTCAGCAGCCAAGCACTTAACCGCTGTGTCACCAAGGCTTCTTAGCCCCTACTATGGGATTTTACACCCTAGAATGGTAACAACAAAAAAATCCCAGTGACAGATACGAGGCATTAAAAACATAAAGAACCCTGGCTTCTCACTTTCCTTTTTTACTTATTTGTGTTTAAGGCAGAGGTTAGTTCCATCTTGAAATCTGCATGTGGAGGGATATTTAAACACTCGGTAAAAATACAGAAAAATAAAAAAGTAGAACTACTAAAGGTACTGACAGTGTGCTTCTCATACAAGAACATATTAATAGAAGTTACTTTAAGAAAATTCAGCATATAAATAGGAAGCCTGAATTCTTACTGTTCGTTCCCCCCAAAAAGAATCATAACATCATGCTACGTGTGCAGTCCCCACTCTCCTCCAAGAAGAATCAGGAAGATGGTCACATTTCACATCCTACTTACCTCAGTCACAGCTAGAAGTGTGAGCCATCCTCTCTGAACCACCATCCTTATGCTACTCCATGTGATGCATCATCTGACTAAACCCCCATCCTCCTAACCGCACCCACTGCAGTCCTCAATAACACTACTCTATGATTAACACATCCTATGTGATCAATTTTTTTTCTGTATTTTCTCAGAAAATGACTCAAGTCTCCTTTGTAGATCCATGCTCCTCTCCCAGCTGTTAAAAGTTAGAGCTCCTCAAGGCTTAGTGCTGGGCCCCCACCTTGTGCTATACTTTCTTCCTAACCCATTTTGCCCTCACCCATAGCATTAATAGTCACATATATGTAAATGGAAAAAAACATAGAGCATTCCTAAGCTCCAGACCCATTTATCCAGTTGTCTATTTGAAATCTCCATTTGGAATTCTTAAAAAAAAAAAAAAAAAAAAACAACCTTCTAACTCGAGTTCCTCCTCCAAACTTGATCCTTTCAGTATTACCTCTTTCAAAATGAGGTGACATCTTTCATCTGTTGCTGAAGCCAGAAACCTGGAAATCAACTTCTTTACTTTCTACTCTCTCTCCCCACATATTCAATCTGTCTCTAAGGCCTACTGATTCTATCTCTTAAGTAACCTTATCTATCTCTATTTATATCAACTACCACCAACTTAGTTCAACAACCATCACCTCTGACTTTGTTGCTGTTATTGTGAGCCACTGAGGAGACTCTGACTCACAGTGACCCTATGTGACAGAGCAGAACTGCCCCATCAGGTTTGCTAGGCTGTAATCTTTATGGGAGCAGATCGCCAGGTCTTTTCTCCAACGGAGCAGCTGGTAGGTTCGAACCACCAACCTTTCGATTGGCAGCTGAGCAATTAACCATTGTGCCGCCAGGGCTCCTTGACCTCTGGTCTAGTCTGTCTTAATTTCCTTGTAATTATTTTCCCTACTCCCACTGTGTTTTCCCTCCCATCCACCGAGGACACAGTAGAACTGCCCCATAGCGTTTCCAAGAAGCATCTGGTGGATTCAAACTGACGACCTTTTCGTTAGCAGCCAAGCTCTTAACCACTATACCACCAGGGCTCCACCTACCACAAAGCAGCCAGTCTAGTCATGTAAAAATGGATCACATCATTCCCCTGCTTCAGACTCTTTACTGCCTTTCCACTGACACCATCAAAATAAAATCAAGATTCCTTAACATAGCCTAAAAGACTACATGAATTGGCCGCCGCCTACATCGTTTATCCATTCAACAACTATTACTGAGCACTATCTCTGGGTTAGATTTTGTGCTAGGTATCTGGAGTCCCTGCATAGTGCAAATGGTTAAGTGCTCAAGCACTAGACAAAAGGTTGGCAGTTCAAGTCCACCCAGAGATGCCTCAAAAGAAAAGCGTGGTGATCTACTTCTGAGAATTCAGCCTCTGAAAACCCTACAGAGCACAGTTCTACACATGAGTCACCATGAGTTGGAATCGATTCAGTGGCAACTGGTTTGGTTTTTTTATTTGTTTTCTTTTGTTATAAAGGATATAATGATGAACAAAGCAGATGAGTTGCATGGAGCTTGCAGACAGGTATGAAATCATCACCCAAATATATAACTAGTAACTGTGATATGAACAACATTTAAAAAGCGCTGTGAAGAAATAGCTCAGGGAGCTATAAGAACACAAGATTTAGTTTAGAAGGTCTGGGAAGTTTTCCTTTGTCTTATTCCACTGTCATGCTCACTCAGTACAGCCTTCTTCTTTGGTATGGAATATTTCTCAGGCTTTTTAAGTTACCTAGAATCTAAATACCATTCCAAACTAGGTGAGATTTGAATTAAAAATAATTGAAACATTAGAAAATGGATTATTCTAGGTGCTCTGACTCAAGAGTAATTTAAAGATAAGAATACAAAGATTATCTAGGACAGAGCTGTAAATCCAGCAGCAGCAATACCAGCGCTGGTGGCAGTGCCTGTGCCTGTATGGTAACCATACTGATCGCATGATAGCAACTGGCAGTAACCCCACCTGACCAGCCTGCCAGGCACCTGTCAATTTTTACAACCTGGTTTCTCAGAATTCCCACTGTTTACATAAATTACCTAACTAATCCTACATAATCTATGTTCATTTGTTTACTTTCAGTCTTTTCTAATGAAGTCTAAGCTCGATGAGGGCAATTTACGTGTACACAGGCTTGAAATGGCATTACACATAAGAAAAATTTTTGGTTTTTCTGGGTCACATGAAGGGAAAGTACAAATGAAGATTCTTTGGGAGTTAATTTCTCACCTTAAATATTTTTGTATTTGTCCACATAAAATAAATAATAACCTATATTCAACCCATGTGTACTTTCCACCTAGTATTTATTAGTATTTGAGGGTCAACAGAGAACTTAAAGGCTTGTCAATGTATTTGATGGAACTGACAATCCAAATCAGGGGTCAGCAAACTACGGCTCATGGGTCAAATCTGGTCTGTCACCTGTTTCTTTACAGACTACAAGTTAAAATTGGCTTTTACACTCTTAAATGGTTAGGGGGAAAATAAAAGCAATAGTATTTTGTGACATGTTGAAATTACTAAAATTCAAAATTCAGCGTCAATATATAAAGTTTTACTGGGACACAGTCACATCCATTCTTCTCTGTCTCCACGACTGGTCAGTGCTACAAGGACAGGTAAGTGGCTGCTACAGAGATCATCTGCGGCTCCTCTCACTGATCTGCACTCCTCAGAACGGGAAAACTCAGTCACACAGTTATAACTCAACAGAGTCGCAAGTCTCACACGAATTGGTGTAATGCAACATTTAATTTTTACTTTAATACTAGTGTGTACTGATCATGTCAAAACAAGAAGAGAAAAGGGGACTTCAAGTGTCATGCTTTCAAGGTACGGTGGGGTGTGCATTATTCTGTTATCAAATTAAATGGCAATGCATTGTGTTTACTGTACAATGACACCACAATGGTGCCGAAAGAATACAATATACATCAACATCACCAGAATAATCACTCTTCACAATATTTCCACTCACTGGAAAGCAACACTTAGAAAAATTAGCACACTTAGAATGGAACATCTCATCGCAGAATTTCTTCACATAAATAATAAATGAAAATGAGTTTCCAAGTACTGTAATTGTTAGCCAATCAAGGAAAGCCATTTATCAATGGTGAGTTAGCTGAACTGTGTTTGACTGCAGCAGCCAAAGGAATGTGTCCAGAGAAAATAAACTTGTTTAAAACTATTAATACCATTAATAGTCAAAAGACAAGGCAAATGACTTTGAGCAGTTTTTCTTGGCTCCTGATGAGTCCACCAAAAACCAAACCAAACCCGTTGCCGTGGAGTCGATTCCGACCCACGGTGACCCTACAGGACAAAGCAGAACTGCTCCATAGGGCTTCTGAGGAGCAGCTGGTGGATTTGAACTGCTGACCTTGTGGTTAACAGCCTGAGCTCTTAACCACTGTGCTACCAGGGCTCCGATGAGTCCACAGATGTTATCAATACTGCTCAGTAATTTTTTTAATTTGATAAATCAATGCTGAATTTGAAGTGACTGAAGAACTAGTGTCTATGAATAGTCTACATGGAATATGAGAGTATTTTCAAGGAAATTTAAAACACACTAATTCAGCACAACCTGAAGTGGGATCTGCTAAGATATACTATGGTGTAAAAACATGTATGGAGCAGAAAAAGGTTTAGTTGGACAAATTTACCAAGCTTGTGAAAATGTAAGCCTATGTGAAATTTTAAAATCTCTGGGTATTCACTGTATTATTCACCGTAAATACTTCGTGAAATATTTGAAAGTATCATGGGTTACTGAACCAATAATGTCAACAGTGAACCCCGTGTGCTCTTGTGGGCTTAATCACTGTCAGTTCTGTGAATTTCTGTCAGAAACAGAAGCTGAATATCTGCGTTTGCCCTAACACAGCAGTTTCATGGCTTAATAGTACAAATGTTTTAATGTGATTCTTCTCGCTCATGGTCAGATGAAACTTTTCTGAAGAAGAAGAACTACTCTCAACTACTTTTTTTTTTTTAATTGGCATATTCTTTTTTTTTTTTTAAATAAATATAGATATAACAAACATTTGCCACTTAAACAATTTTCACACATACAACTCAGTGGCATTAATTACATTCACCATGTTGTACAGCCATTGCCACTATCTGTTTCCAAATTCTTCCACCTTCCTTTATAGGGACTCAGTGCCCCTTAAGCAAGAAGTCCCCTTCCCCACCCTCTACCTGCCCCTGACAACTACTAATAAACTTTGGTCTCTACGCATTTTCCTTTTGTGCCTGCCTTATTTCAGTGAGTATAACGTTTTCAAGCTTCATCCTTGCTGTAACATGTATCAGAACTTCATTTCTCCTTATGGCTAAGTAATTTTCCATTGAATGTATACACCACCTTTTGTTTATCCATTCATCTGCGGATGAACATTTGGGCCAAGTGTTGCAATGAACATTAGCGAACATCTGTTTGTTTGCATCCCTGGCTTCAAGTCTTTGGGGCATATACCTAGGGGTGGAATTACTGGGTCATATGGTAGTTCTGCTTAACTTTTTCAGGAAGCACCAAACTGTTTTCTATCTCAACTACTTTTATCTAAAACGAACGGCTTTGGAATGTAGCTTTAGCTGCAGACTTCATAATGTTTCTTAACAAATTCAACCTAAAATTCCAAACCAAAACATTGGCTGAAAGACTAAAGAGAAAGAAAACAATTATCAAAAGAAAAGAAAAAAAATTGTAAGAGCAATATTAAAAATACAAACTTTGTCTTCCATGACATCAATTTAACTCTACACAATGAGAGTTTGAGAAAGGGGGAGTAACATGAAAAAAAGATACATAAATGTTAATTATTATATCTAAACACTAACATTGGCATAATCAGAAAGAAACATTTCCGTACACTGGAGAAAAATGCTTTTTTCTTCATTAATTAAAGATAATTTAGCACAATGTTGAATAATCAGTTTTACAGGCACTGAATTTTTATAAAACAGGACTATATGAAATCATAAACATATTCTCAAAATTCATAGTTCCAAACAATAAAAGTTGTGTTTTTCAAAGCTTATGCAGGATGGAGATATTATCTGCCTATTATTGAGCAAGTGAATAGAAGTCTTAAAAGACAAACAAGATAAAAAGGTTTCAGATTTCAAATTGGGCAATGCTGAGGAAGTATTCTGAATGTTTCAAATTATAAGTTATCTCATAGCGTTCCTACTGTGTTTATGCTAAGATTTTAAATATTTAAATCTGTATAGTGTTATCACTGTAAAAACAGCACCACTGCACTTTTCACAAGGCTGTATGGAAACAAGGTGACCATACATTCTCTTTTTGCCTGGGACAGTTCTGGTTTATTTCTGACACCCTGCCAGAATTAGGAATAATATTTTCAAAAGTGTCAAAGTTTGAATGATAAATTAAATGGTCACCCTTCATAAAAAGAAATGCCAAATTTAAACATATTGCAAAAGCTTACTACACTAAGCAAAGGTGACAGACTCTCTGTGGTCCAAGCTGAGTAACATAAAAAAAAGAGAGAATGAGAATGAATATGAATATATGAATCTGAACACCTTCCCTCCGAGCACTATTACCATCTCTTAACTCAAAGACGGTAAGTTTTGAGTAACAGCTGTTTAGTTTGGTGATGCTGTTCAATCCAGTTAGCCGTACCTTTAAAAGACTGCATTTTTATAAACAGCATATCGATATACATGTTATGAACACCTGGAGTGCTCACTGAATGAAACAGGTCTCGACACTAATGTTCATGTTGAGATAGCCAGGGTGGTCAAATAGGAAATATTCATCTGTAAGTTCCACATGCTTTTAAAGCTTGTACAACAGAACAATATAACTTTTTACAAAGAAAAATAAAAATACGTCTACAGAACCTCGTCTTTTTAATCTATAAGCAGTAATTAATAGAAATTTAACTTCACAGGAATATGACCATCTCTGTGTGTGTGTGTATGTATGCGTATAAATAAAGATCTTTCTGGATGGAAAATGAATAATCATTAATGGCTATAATATTACTTAGGTTGGGGGTACATTAACTACTATTTTAAATATTTAATATTAAGAAGAAGATAGAACTTTTAATCACATTAACACTCTAATAAAACTGTTTGGACTAGTAAAAAACAAGAGTTACAAGTTAATAAGATGCATATAAATAATGCACTAAATTGCCACATGTAACTTGGATTATTACAGAATATAAACAGAAGCATTATGACAATGAAGATAAATATCTGCACACTGATTCTATTACTATAATAAAATAAAAAGACAAAAACATGCCTTTTTTTTTTACTTTGTGTTCTCAAAAGCCAGTAACTTATGATTACACGGAGCCCTGGTGGTGCAGTGGTTAAGAGCTTGGCTGCTAACCAAAAAGTTGGCAGTTCAAATCCACCAGCTACTCGTTGGAAACCCCATGGGGCGGGTCTACTCTGCCCTACAGGGTCACCATGAGTCAGAACTGACTCGATGGCAACGAGTTTGGTTTTTTGGTTTTTATGGTTATATAAGAGAATGTCCGCGTTCTTAAAAAATAGACACTAAAGTATTTAATGATAAAGGGGCAAGATAGGTAAAGGGCATATGGAAGTTTCTTGTACTATTTTTGAGACTTCTTTACAAGTTTGAAATGACATGAAAATGAAAAGTTACCACGGAAAAAAAACTAATTCTATCAAATTTAGCCAAAAAGTCTCAGTTTTTACTAACTACCATATTCTAGTAGCAACTAAATTTCTATTTCTTAAAAGCCAATAAATTCTTCCTTTTCACCCAATACTATTGCACTTAATCAAATTTAATTGACAAAACAATACTAGTCTTAAACAAATTTTTGAAAAATATAAGATTAAAAACTTCTACACAAAGAATAAACTCCAAGAGAAAATATGCACATAA
Source organism: Trichechus manatus latirostris (assembly GCF_000243295.1). NCBI lineage: Eukaryota > Metazoa > Chordata > Mammalia > Sirenia > Trichechidae > Trichechus > Trichechus manatus. The sequence goes on from NW_004443998.1 coordinate 2,274,548, forward strand.
AATGACTATCATAATCTTTTGTTTATTATTTGTAAGTATAAAACTGAAGAAAAACAAAAGCCTGGAACATAGCATCTGTCATATCAGAATATAAAAAGATGATCTTGGCACAAAATGAAAAAGCTCTAATTCATTTGCAAATCAAGCCTGCCGGTCCCATTTCAAGCTGGCGGTAACTGTCCAGAGTTAACAAGATAATCACTTTCAACCCTGCCTTCAATGGCACATTGCAGCGTTACTCCATTCAATAAGGCCGTTCTTTGGGGGCACTAGATGAATGGTTTTTATTTCTAACTCACACAAAAAGTTGTGCGAGGAAAAATCCACGGGGCTTAAGAAAGAAATCCCTTTACGGGCATTTATCTGCCGGTACTTGCTTTTGGGCAAAATGAGATATTTTTGAAACACCAGTGTCCATTCACTTCCTCTATTCCTTTAGGCCCTTAATCCGTTGAAAAAAATTGGCATATGAGAAAAGTATAAAACCAGTTTCGTTTTTTAAATTATCAATGCACACTAAACAAAAATTCTCTATTAAATTGATTCTATGCAAATATAATGCTATCCCACACAAAAGACTAATCTTAGTCAATCTTCTCTCGTGACAAAGTGTGTGACTTTCTCAGACTGCTCACCTACTTTGGGAAAAATACAGGTGCTTAAAATTTTGCATTCTTCTTCTGTTGTCTGTCCTTATAGTGACTTGCATGCCTATAAAAGACACTTTTTTAAAAAACCTTTCCAGCTTGAACTGTAAACTTCCACTTAAAGCACAATTAAAAAAAAAAAAAAAAAAAAAAATCTTCCCAAATTATTCCTAGTTCAATGAAAATGAGTTTTAGCTAAGCGTACCCTTATAATGTTATTTATTAAAAAGCATTATAAAAGTTTTAAATTTTCATGGTGTTGCTTAATTTTACACACAAAAAGGTTACCTGTATAATTTTTTTTGCAAAAATATCAATACTTTATTTAAAAAAAATATATTTGTTTTTCAATCAAAGAAAAACACAAAGTACAAAGATGTAACTGCCTCTACCAGTAAAAGGCAATGAGGTCATCTCCAAACTGCAGCCTAAGAGGGTCAAAAAACATTCAAATCTCTGCTCTGCATGATCAGGCTGCTCAATAGCCGTCGATTACATCCAATGTTAAAGTGTAAATTTATAGGAACCATCTGTATATGAATTCCCCTTTATTATTCAGGTCTATTTAGCAATAGCAATAATTAATCTTTCCCCACCTACCTCCTCAATTCAGGATATAATATTATTATATATTTTCTATGTAAATTACAGTCTCCAGCTAAGATTTTTAATCCTCCTATAATCCCTTAATTATCAGGAATACACTCAGATTTTTAAGATTCATAATATAAATGTTTAAAATCCTTCTAAGAACATGACACTTCTTTTTTCATTTACATTCTATAGTATCCAAATGCTTCAGAAGTTAGGATGTTCATGATTATGACTGCAAAGACTACTCAGTCAATTTTAAAATTCAGTTGAGGTCATGAATTCATACAGCCCATGCAGATAATCTTTTAATACCAAGGGAGAAGTCTTCTAACTAGCAACCTTTCCGTAGCAACACAACTTCATCCAGTTCTTCCAAGTTCTGGTGTCACTAGTCATTTATCCACAAAAAGGTGAAAATAATCCCTATTCTAAAAATAAGCATGAATACATAGAGTCAAAATGCATGCAAAAGTAACTCAGAGAATTCTATATTATTAGTTAAACTTGGTCATTGAAAGTTGAGTTTTAAAGTGGTACCTAAACTATAATTCGTCTTTGTGAACAAATAATCAAGAATCCATACATTTCATAAAGTTCTTACAAAATGTGAGCTATATTACAAAACTAGGAAATTTAAAGCATAAATGCCTTGTGTCGAATGCATTACAGAAAAAAAGCCTACATGTATTATAAGATGACAATAACATGGAACAAATTTTATCATTCTAGATTTTAAAACCCTTGGAAGCAAACACGTTAAATACACCAAGTAACAGTGAGTATTAACGGAACACTCAATAAATGATGACTGAAACACAATTACAATGTGTAGTTTAAAACCAACTGGTGATAACACTAGAAATTCCTAAAGAACTCTGCACACACAAACTTACCTGCAGAGCACAATTCTACTTAGAGCAAACCATTGTGAGTCAGTCCCCATACAGGGTGAGAACACTGGGGTCACCACATCATTGAGGTACCCCACCTTTTTGCTGGATCCCATGATTATGGTTAACTCAGGAGGTAGAAACATTGGATCTTTCTGCTTCGAGCTGCCCCGCTGCAGCCTCTTTCCCCATTAGACCCCTGGGGTTGGCTCTAAGCAAACACAGCAGTGAACTCAGCAGGGCATCTGAGGCATCTACCATCCACCAACCACAGAAACAGCAAGGAAGAAAGTCGGAGGAAGAGCACAAGCCCAGCACAAAAGCTGCATGGAGAGCTGCACAGGGGTTCTGACAAGCAACCTGGAGTCCTGAGATGATGAATGCAGTGATCCTGCTCAGTTACTTACACTGACAACTGACAACAAAACCCCGTTTACACAAATACAACTTTTAAATTACAGGAATACCTATTTGCAAACAAAACCTTTGCTTCTGAAATAACATAAAACTGAGTCTTCTATAATCTTGAAATGTAATACGTGAACACTCAATCCAAAAAAACATTTTTCTGACAAATGTAGATTTTATTTTACATAACTGAACTGAATAAAAATATGATGATGTTGTTGTTGTTAGGTGCCACTGGGTTGGTTTCAACTCACAGTGACCCAATCTACAATAGAACAAAACACTACCCGGTCCTGTACCATCCTCACAATCATTGCTATGCTTCATCCCATTGCTGCGGTCACTGTGTCAATCCATCTCATTGAGTGTCTTCCTCTTTTTCGATGACCTTCTACTTTACCAAGCCTGATGTCCTTCTCCGAGGACTGGTCTCTCCTAATAACATGCCCAAAGTATGGGAGACAAAGTACTGCCATCCTCGCTTCTAAGGAGCATTCTGGCTATACTTTTTGTAAGTCAGATTTGTCAGTTCTTCTGGCAGTCCATGGTATAATTGGTATCTTTCAGCAAAAGATCGTAATTCAAAAGCATCAATTGAAAATACTATGGCTTGGATCAGGCACACCTTAGTCCTCAAAGTGACATCTTTGCTTTTCAACACTTTAAAGAGGTCTTTTGCAGCAGATTTGCCCAAAGTAATGGCGTCATTTGATTTCTTTACTGCTGCTTCCATGGGCATTGATTGTGGATCCAAGTAAAATGAAATCCTTAACAACTTCAATCTTTTCTCTGTTTATCATAATGTTCCTTACTGGTCCAATTGTGGGGATTTTTGTTTTCTTTATGTTGAGGTGTAATCCATACTGAACGCTGTAGCCCTTGATCTTTATCAGTAAGTGCTTCAAGTCCTCTTCACTTTCAGCAAGCAAGGTTGTGTCATCTGCATAATTCAGGTTGTTAATGAGTCTTCTTCCAATCCTGATGCCCTGTTCCTCTTCATATAGTCCAGCTTCTCAGATTATTTGCTCATCATACAGACTGAATAAGTGAAAGGATACAACCCTGATGCACACCTTTCCTGTTTTTACACCACACAGCATCCCTCGCTCTGTTTGAATGACTGCCTCTTGGTCTATGTACAGGTTCCACATGAGCACGGAACCACATGAGAACGGAATTTCCGTTCTTCACGACGTTATCCATAACTTGTTATGATCCACACAATTGAATGCCTTTGCATAATCAATAAAACACAGGTAAATATCTTTCTGGTAGTCTCTGCTTTAAGCCAAGATGCATCTGACATCAGCAATGATATCCCTCATTTCACATCCTCTTCTGAATCTGGCTTGAATTTCTGACAGTTCCCTGTCAATGTACTGCTGCAACCGTTTTTGAATTATCTCCAGCAAAACTTTACTGGTGTGTGATAGTAATGATATTGCTCGGTAATTTCCACATGCTGTTGGATCATCTCTCTTTGGAATGGGCACAAATATGGATCTCTTCCAGTCAGTTGGCCAGGTAGCAGTCTTCCAAATTTCTTGGCATAGGCAACAAAGCGTTTCCTGCATTGCATCCGTTTGTTGAAACATCTTGTCACGGATTGAATTGTGTTCCCGAAAATATCTGTCAACTTAGCTGGATCATGATTCCCAGTATTGTATGATTGTGTACCATTTTATAATCTGATGTGATTTCCTTATGTGTTGTAAACTCTATCACTATGATGTAATAAGATAGATTAGCGGCAGTTATACTGATGAGGTCCATAAGATTAGATAGTGTCTTAATCTAATCTCTTTTGAGATATAAAAGAGAGAAGTGAGCAGAGACACATGGGGACTTCGTACCACCAAGAAAGCAGCACCAGGAGCAAAGCGCATCCTTTAGACCTGAAGTTCCTGCACTGAGACGCTCTCAGACCAAGGGAAGACTAATGACAAGGGCCTTCCTCTAGAGCCAACAGAGAGAGAAGGCCTTTCCCTGGAGCTAATGCCCTGAATTTGGACTTGTAGTCTACTAGACTGTGAGAGAATAAATTTCTCTTTGTTAAAGCCATCCACTTATGGTATTTCTGTTACAGCAGCACTAGATGACTAAGACACATCTCAAGTGGTATTCTGTCAATTCCTGGAGCCTTGTTTTTTGCCAATGCCTTCAGTGTAGGCTAGAGCCCTGGAAGCACAGTGGTTAAGTGCTTAGCTGCTAACCAAAAGGCCAGCAGTTCAAATCCACCAACTGCTCCTTGGAAACCCTATGGAGCAGTTCTACTATCCTATAAGGTCACTATGAGTCAGAATTGACTCCATGGCAATGGGTTGTTTTTTTTTTGTCAGTGCAGGTTGGACTTCTTCCTTCAATACCATCAGTTCTTGATCATATTCTACCTACTAAATGGTTGGACATCACCCAATTCTTTGTGGTACAGTGACTCTGTGTATTCTTTAAATCTTCTATTGATGCTTCCTGCATCCTTCAATATTTTGCCTGTGGAATCACTTAATATTGCAACTTGAGGCTTTTTTATTCAGCTCTTTCAGCTTGAGAAATGTCAAGTGTGTTCTTCCCTTTTGGTTTTCTAACTCCAGGTCTTCGCACATGTCATTATAATACTTTACTTTGTTTTCTTGAGCCGCTCTCTGAAATCTTCTGTTCAGCTCTTTTACTTCATTATTTCTTCCATTCACTTTAGCTAATCTCCATTCAAGAGCAAGTTGCAGAGTCCCTCCTGGCATTCATTTTGGTCTTTTCCTTCTTTGCTGTCTTTTTAATGACCTTTCACTTTCTTCATGTATGATGTCCCTGATGTCATGCCACAGCTCATCTGGTCTTCGGTCATTAGTGTTCAATGTGTCAAATCTATTCTTGAGGTGTTCTCTAAATTCAGGTGGGATATACTCAAGGTCGTACTTTGACTCTAAGGTACTTGTTTTACTTTTCTTCAGCTTCATCTTGAACTTGCACATGAGCAATTAATGGTCTGTTCCACAGTCGGCCCCTGGCCTTGCTCTGACGGATGATGCTGAGCTTTTTCATCGTCTCCTTCCACAGATGTAATTGATTTGATTCCTGTGTATTCCATCCTGCAAGGCCCATGTGCATAGTTGCCATTTATGTTGTTGATAAAAAGGTATCTGTAGTGAATAAATCATTGGTCACGTAAAATTCTTTCATGCGATCTCTGGCGTCGTTTCTATCACCAAGGCCATGTTTTCCAACTACTGATCCTCCTTTTTTCCAACTTTTGCAATCTAAACACAAGTAATTATCAATGAATCTTAGTCTGGAAGCTCCACTGAAACCTGTCCATCATGGGTGACCCTGCTGGTATCTGAAATATCAGTGCTATAGCTTTCAGCATCACAGCAACACACAAGCCACACAGTACAACAAATGACAGACGAGTAGTGGGGGAAAAAAAAGATAAAACCTCCAAATTATTGTTACCATATAATATAAACCAATTTTTCACCTTGGCAAGGTAGTCACTTTAATACTACATAATGATTTTATATTAAACCAAAAAAATTCAATAAAAAAGTTTCTACTTTAAAAGTATAATAGCTCTGCAATTAGGAAAACCTAACCAGAACAATTAACTCCTCAAAATCCCATAGGAAAATTTTACTGTGAACCTCCTAAATTTACATACACACACACTAGCACAGAAATCTATGTGTAACTAACTATGTAGACATTTAGCAAATAAAAGTCTCTTGGGGATAGGAAAATAAAATGATCTTTAACAAAACTTTTGATCCCATCATTTCCGCAGTTATTAATCCATTATTTTGAAGGAGAGGTAAAAAACTCAGAGAAATACTTTCATTTTTTAAAACAATGAAGGAAATCTATTGTGATTAATAAAATGTTCCTTCAAGAATTACATGCTTTTATAAACTATTTGCAATGGACCTATAACTTAAATCTTTAGTATAAATTCTCTCAAGTACCTGTGTCTTTATTTTAAAGGTGTTGTTTTAATGCAATTTTAAAATTAAAATTAAGACTACTTGTAGTAATGGTGAAGAAGTGAATGGTTGGGTAAAACTTCCCACAAATAACAAATGTAAACGCTGAATAAAATGGGGGGGGTATCTATTTCAACACACTGGAAAGCATACAAAAAGACACTAAGGACAGTTTAATCTCAAAAATCTCACTTGGAAATGGAAACAACGGCCAGTTTGTGGCTTTCTGGCACGAGGGCCCTCCCTAACCATTATGGATGTGGCTGCAGAAAAACAATGGCAGTAAACCTTGTTGGCTCCAGCTCCCAGAATCCAAGTTTGAAAATGAAAGAGCAGCAGGAAATTCAATGGGGGAAATGCTGGCAACAAGGAAGCCATAGAAGGATTATGATCCAAATCTGAATATAAATTCTGTCCAAATCCCTGGCTGACAGCTAGGCTACACATAGCTGGGAATCAAGGGAATCCAGCAAAAAAGAAGGCCTAGGTCTGAGAGAAATGTACTCTTGATGCTTTTTTTAAACTGAGTGCATTACTGAACATGTGCATCTCTAGTAACAGAAAGCTTAGATCTAATGGGCTTAAAATGTCTGAAGGCAGATCATAAATCTGGCAGAGCAGCTAGAAATTAAGGAATTATCCATAGAAGCAAGGCAGACAGAAGCAAGACCAACCTAAATTCTTGACTGTCAACCAAATGATACAGGCACAGAAGAGATTACCCCAGAAAGCCAATCTAAAAAAAAAAGCATCAGTGGGAAACCATAACAACAGAGCAGTGATATCAGACACTACATATGGTCAGAGAGACGAGGTATTCAGTTTCAGGTGAGGGAAGCACAAAAACAAAACAAAAAAATAATCCCCCAAGGAATATAACTGAATTCAGAGTGAATACAATACTCTATTTTAAGCCAAAAAATGGGAGACATACAAATAAACAACAAAGTATGAATCATATCAAAATAAAAGTGAATACAAACTAACTATAAATAAACCAAATATTAGTTTCAGCAGACAGAGATTTCTTGGCAGCTATTATTAATTGAAGAGTCCTGGTGGCGCAAACGGTTAAGCACTCGAGTACTAACCGAAAGTTTGGCAATTCGAACCCACTCAGAGGTGCCCTGAAAGAACGGCCTGGCACTTGGGTTCTGAAAGATCACAGGCTTGAATATCGTATGGAGCTCAGTTCTACTCTTCAACATATGAGGTCGCCAGGAGTTGGAATCAACTCAGTGGCGACTTGTTTTTATAAATTACTCAAAAAACAGACCAAAAAATGTGTGTGTGTGCGCACATGCGCGTGTGAATACACAGATAGGAAATAGAAAATATCACTGTAGAGATGGAAAATAATCACTTCTGGTTTTTTTAACAGAAATTCTAGAGCTGGTAAGTAAAACATTGAAATAAAAAATTTACTAGATAAGGTCAAAAGCAGATAGGAGGTGGAAAGAAATATCAGTGAACTTAAAGACAGATGAATGTAAATTACCCCATTGGGAAGACAGAGAGAAAAAAATGAACAGGATCTCAAGAGATTTGTAGGACAATAGTAAGTAGTCCAACCTGGAATACCAAGAGAAGAGGAAGAAATGAACAAGCAAAATATTTTAAGAAATAATGGCAGAGCATTCCAAATGTGGTGGAAAATAGTGATGTACTTAGGCAAAAAGCTCACTGAACAGTGAATGAATACAAAATAAAACCATTCCAAGACACCTGAGAGTCAAATGGCTGAAAGTCAAAGATAAAGGGAAAACCTGGGAAGAGACCATAGAACAAAGATACATTATACAGAAATGACTATAAGATACGGGTAACTTTTCATCAGAAATTATTAAAGTCAAAAGACACTGGAACAGCACATTCAAAGTGTGAAAAAAACTGTCAACCCAAAATTGTATATCCTGAGGGAATTATGGGAATATGGTGTTGTGAGCAGCTCTACGTTCCCAATACCCTCCCCCCACACACACACACAAACAGCTAGAGACCCAACAAGAAATCTGTGCTCAGCATTGTGGGCCTGTGAATCAACGGGAAGAGGACAGCAGCAAAAAGCTGCAGACAAAACCAAGTCAACAAAGAGTCTCATGTGGTAGGAAAAGAGCTTCTTCCACTGTTGCCAACCCGCCCCGTCCCAGCACAGTGGATGGTCAGCTGCCATAGATGGCCACAGAAGCACACACCCTGATGGCTACACTGGAGCCTGCTCCAGCCCATGCACAGGTCAGCTGCTCTCACCACTGGTATTCAAAATTGCACTGGAAGTTCCTGCCAGAGCAACTGGGAAAGAAAAAGAAATAAAAGGTATCCAGATTGGGAAGGAAGAAGTAAAACTATCCCTTTTCTCAGATGACATGATTCTATATATAAAAGACCCCCAAAGAATCCCCAAGAAAAGCTACTGGAGCTAAAAAATGAATTCATAAAAATAGTAGGACACATGGTCAACACATAAAAATCAGGTGGGTTTTTGTATATAAGCAATGGAGTAATCTGAAAAATAAAGTTCAGGAAACAATTCAACTTATAATAGCAACTAAAGAATAAAATACCTAGGAGTAAATTTAACCAAGGAAGTGAAAGACTACTACACTAAAATCCATAAAACACTACTGAAAGAAATTAAAGAAGACCTAAACAAATGGAAGGACATTTTGTGGTCATGCAATGGAAGACTTAATGTTGTTAAGATGCCAGTACTTCCTAAAGCAATGTATAGATTCAATGAAATCCCTATCAAAACAACAAGATTTTTTTTTGCAGAAATGTAAAATCCAATCCTCAAATTTATATGTAACTGCAACATGCCCCAAATAGACAAAGCAATCTTAAAAAACAAGAACAAAGTAGGACGACTTAAACTTCTCAATCTCAAAACATATTATAAGCCTATAACAATCAAAACAGTCTGGTAAGGTATAATGATAGACATACAGCCCAATGAACTAGAATTGAGAGTACAGAAATAAACCTGTACATCTATGGTCAAATGATTTTCAACAAGGGTGCCAAGTCCATTCAACAGGAAAAGAACACTCAATCCCCTTAATACATGATGCTGGGATAACTGGATTTCTTTCTACAAGCAAAAAAGAATTAATCTGGATCCATACCTCACACCATATACTGAAAAACTAAGTCAAAATGATCAAGGACCTAAATGTGAGAACTAAAACCATAAAACTCTCAGAACAAAACATAGGGGTAATGCTTTGGGACCTAGTTTTTTACACTGAATTTCTATATATGACACCAAAAGCATGAACAATAAAAGATAAAACAGATAAACTGGACTTCAACAAAATAAAAGTTCTTTTTCATCAAAGGATTATCAACAAAGTGAAGAGACAACCTACAGATTGGCAGAAAATTTTTGGGAACTATATAGCTGATAAGAGTTTAATATCCAGAATATATAAAGAACTCCTACAACGTAAGAACAAAAGGACAGACAGCCCTATTTAAAAAATTGCAAAGGACTTGAATAAACATTTCACCAAAAAATACAAATGCCCAACAAGCACATGAAAAGATACTCAGCATCATAAGTTATTAGAGAAATGCAAATCAAAACCACAATGAGATACACTTAACACCTACTAGTATGGCTATGATTTTAAAAATGGAAAACAACAAAGGTTGGCAACAATGTGGAGAAATTGCAACGCTCACCCATTGTGGGTGTGATTGTAGAATGGTACAGCCACTGTGAAAAAGAGTTCGGCAGTTCCTGAATAGTTAAACATGGAATTTCCATACAACACAGCAATTTTAGTCCTAGGCATATACCCAAAAGAATTAAAAGTAGGAATGCAAACAAATACTTACATACCAATAAACAACACAGTACTAATCATAATACCCACAAGATGGAAACAGCCTAAATGTCCATCAATAGATCAATTGTTATTGTTAGGTAACCTCGAGTCAATTTTCAACTCACAGCAAACCCATGTGACAGACTAGTATTGTCCCATAGGGTTTTCTAAGCTGTAATCTTTATGGGAGCCAATCACCAGATCTTTCTCCCGCAGAGCCCTTGAGTGGGTTCAAACCGCCAACCTTTCAGTTAGCAGCTGAGCACTTAACCATTGCACCACCTGGGCTCCAACAGATGAATAAACAAAATGTGGTACATACATACGACGAAATATTACTCAGCCACAAACAGAAATTAAGTCCTAATATAAGCTACAACATGGATGAATCTTGAAAACATGATTCGTGAAATAAGTCAGTCACAAAAGGACAAATGTTGTCAGATCCCACTTGTATGAAGTATCTAGAGTAGGCAAGTGTATAGAGACCAGAATTTATTAGTAGTTACCGGGGGCATGCAGGAGAGAGGGGGGAAGGGGAACTCATTGCTAGAGACATTGAGCTTCTGTTAAGGGTGACAGAAAAATTTGGAAACAGACATTGGTGATGGCTGCACAATGTGGTGAATGTAATTAATGCCTAATTGTACCTGTAAAAAATGTTGAAATGGCAATGTTTTGTTACATATTCATTTACTGCTGTTAAAAAAAAAGAATTGTATACCCAGCAAAACTATTATTCAAAAAATTAAAGTAAAATAAAGATACTTTTGCTTGGGATAAGCAGAATGGGGTAAGTTAAAGTAGAATAGGATAAGTTAAAGATGTACATTGAAACTTTTAGGTAATAACTTAAAAAAAAATACAAGAAGATACAGCTAGAAAACCAACAGCAAAGAATTAAAAGGAAATACTAAGCATTATTTGATAAACACAAAAGAAGAAAGGTGAGGAGGAACAGAGGGGCAAAAAACATGTGACAATAAAAATCTAAGCAAAATGGCAGATACAAATACAACTATTTCAATAATTACATTAGATATAAACGGACTAAACAGTCCAATTAAAAGGCACAAGCAGTCAGAATGGATTAAACAAATAAACACAGTCTGTCTAAAAGAAACTCAAATTAAATATAAAGAATCTAGAGACTGAAAAGAAAAGGCTAGGGGGAAAAAAAAAAAGATGCACCATGCAGTCTGTAAAAAATAAGAAAGCTAGAATACATGAATATCAGACAAGAAACCTGAAGAAAATGAGGATTACTAGAGATAAAAAAGGACACCTCATAATGATAAAGGGCCAATTCAGAAAAACAATATAACAATTATAAATGTTTATGTGCCTCCTAACAGAGTTCCAAAACTATTAAGCAAAAGCAGACAGAATTCAAGGGAGAAAAAAAAAATCCACAATCAGAGGTGGAGAAATCGACATGTCTTTTACTAATTACTATTAAACAAGAAGAAAAAAAGATACTAATGACATAGGAGAGCTGAATAACACTATCACCATCTTAACTCAACTGACATTTATGTAACACTATATATAACAACTGCAGACTCCTCATTCTTTTCAAATGCACACAGAATGTGCACCAAGATAGGCCCAAAGCAGAACAATAAAAGAAATTTCATTAGATTTCAAATGACTGCATGTTACAGAGTATGTTTTCTGAGTACAACAGAATTAAATTATAGTTCATCAACAATAAAATATCTAGAATAGCCCAAAATATATGAAAATTAAAAGCAGTGCTTACAGAATATTTATAGCTTTAAATGTTTTCATTTGAAAAAAGGAAAGATCTAAATTTAATGATCAAAGCTTCCACCTTAAGAAGCTAGAAAAGAAGATCACAGTAAAACTAACATGAGTAGAAGAAGAAAAATAATAATAATAAAGAGCAGAAAATAGTGAGATAGAAACAAGTGAATTATGGAAAAATAATGAGCTTCCATGTTTTTCAAAGAGCAAAAGTTAATAATCTTGATAAATCAACTCTGGATATCAACTGCTTTATAGCATAGTAATTATACTGTCTAATCATACTGTTGGTATAGATTTTTAAAAAGGCAGATAGATAGATAAATGAATTAGAATATAGATTCAGACAACTGTCGTCTTGCAAAATTGAAAAAGCTGACAGCTTTTAGACTCCAAACACTAAAAGAAAAAACTGAGAAAGCCTTGAAACACCAGGCCCATTAAAACAAACCTGTGGGTTAGAGCTGGAGATATCAGTATGAATTCAGGAATAGATGGCCACATAGGGAAATATATACAGATGTGTATACAAATGGGGTAGCATACACACGTGTATTTTCTTTCTCTGAAAGCTAAGAAGGCCTAGATGCAACAACACCCCAGTAGCGATGGGCACATCTAGCACCCAGCTCTGTGTATAATACCATCCTCCAATAAAAGGATCCAGGGCTCCTTGGAGAAACGGCTGGTTTCAGAATTGCAAGAGGTCAGTCAGGGCCAGTAGCGTAGCTTCCTATCTTCCCTTTTTAGAATGGGGGTGTCTCTCATGGTTGTCTGCCATTTCGTGGGGGAAATGGAGCAGGGTGGAGTCAGTGCTTTCTTAGGACTACCCTCTTGCTTATATTATCAGAGTGAGTGATTAAAGCCTTCACTCTTAAAAAAGAAAAAAGAAAAATAAATAGAACACAGAAACAAGAGATGGACTCACACAAATGTGGGAAATTGATTTTCACTAAAGTATCAAACTATCAGTAGAACTGAATTAAGAAAGAAAAGTCCTTCAAATGACGGTTCTGAAATAATTGGTTATCCATATGGGAAGACAAAAAAATGAGCATCAACCCTACCTCACATCATACACAAAAGTTAAATCAATATGATTTAATATGATTTACAGACATAAATGGAAAAAGTAAGCCTATAAAATGGCCAGAAGAAAACCTGTGTAACCTTGAGGTAGACAAAGTTTTTCTGAAACAAACAGAATAAACTACAAAAGAAAATTGAAAAATTAGGCTTTATCAAAATCACTAGCTTTGCTTTCCAACATTAAACAAAAAAAAATTTAAGATCAGAGTAAAATCAAAAAGGGCAAAAGATTCTGTTCAAGATTGAGTAAGAGGAAACAGATTTACTTTTCTGCTTAAAACAACCAAAGTAAAAAAAAACACAAAACATGAAAAAAAGGTTTGCAAAGTACTGGACATCTGGCAACAAAGAACAGTGACCCCTGATGACATGAAGCAAATAAACGAAGGCCGATCACTACTGGTCGCGGCGTGGGGAGGGCACCCAGCTGGAGCCTAGCGAAGTCCCTCACTTGAGGAGTCAGAGCTAAGGATCCAGAGATGAAAGCAGCTAGATTTTCAAGATAACAGCGGAGACAGCACCAGAGACAGAATGGCAGAGACCTGTAGAGAATTCCCCATCAACAGTCGTCAGAGTATTGATTAGTGCATGCCTGTGCAGAAATTACTCTAGGCAAAAGAAGACAATATCCCAAAGGATTGGGGGTGACTGTCTGGGGCTCACACAGAGTGGGAATGACTGCCTGTTCCAACCAGCCAGACAGGAAAAGTTCGTAACTCACAGGGCATTAGACAGAAAACTCAGGAAGGTTGTTCTTCTATAGTGGGGAATAGTTAGCACTGATGGAGCACTGCTCCAGACTCGTCTAACAAATATAAACGCAAGACCTGAGAAAACCAGATTGCATCCAAGGAAGTCAACTGCATCCCAGAACAAAGCTTAAGAATTTATATAGAAATGCAAAAACATCCAGAATTATGGTTGGAGATTTCAAATCCCCTTTTGCACTACTTGATAGAACAAGTAGACAGAAAATCAGTAAGATATGACAGACATGAACTACACTGTCAACCAACTTGTCATAACTGATATTTACAGAAAACTCCACACAAGAACAGCAGCAATACACCTTCTTTTCAAGTACACACGTAACATTCACCAAAACAGACCATATTCTGAGCCAAAAGGCAAGTTTCCGACTCATAGCGACCCTATGTACAACAGAACGAAACACTGCCCAGTCCTGCGCCACCCTCACAGTGCATGTAAAAGGATTCAGATCCTCACAATAAATGTAAAAGGATTCAAATCACACAAAGCATGTTCTTTGGCTACAGTGAAAGTAAATTAGAAATGGGTTACAAAAATATATGTAGAAAATCTCCAAATACCACACACTTCTAAATAATTGATAGAAAATGAATAAATCAAAGAGGAAATTAGAAATTGTTTTAACTAAATGAAAACTAAAATGCCATACATCAAAATCTGGGGGCTGCAGCTAAAGGGAAAGATGAATAGCACCAAGCACAAACATGAGAAAAAATGAGAGGTCTCAAATAAATGGCATAAGCTTCTACCTTAAGAAACTAGAAGAAGAGCAAATTAAACCCAAAGTAAGCACTAAAAAGGAAATAATAAAGATCAAAGTAGAAAACAGGAAAACTACAGAGAAAACTCAATGAAACCAAAAGCTAGTTGAGAAAAATCAATAAAGTTGATAAACCTCTAGGCCAGACTGATGAAAAAAGAATAGAGAAGACACAAATTATCAATAGCAGGAATAAAAGAGCTGACATCAGTACAGACTCAACAGATATTAAAAGTGTAAAGAGAGAATGTAATGAACAGCTTTATGTCTGTAAATTTATGTCCGTAAGTCCAAGATCTGAAGTGAAATGAATTAATTCCTTGAGAGACTCAAACTACCAAAGCTCACTCAAGTAGAAGTAGATAACCTGACTAGCTGATGTATCTACTAAAGAAATTAAATATGTAGTTAAAAACCTGTCCCCCCCTAAAAAAAAAAAAAAAAAACAACAACAATCCAGGCCCAAATGGCTTCACGCCTGCATTTTATAGAACATTTAAGAAAGAATATCAATTCTATGAAAATGCTTCCACAAAACTGAAAAGGAGGTAATACCTCTCAACTCATTCTTTGAGGCCAGCATAAAACAGACAAGAACATTACAAGAAAATAAAACTACAGACCAATATTCCTCATGAAAACAGATGCAAAAATTCCAAACATAATGTCAGCAAATCGAATGCAACAGTATATAAGAAAGATAATCCACCGTGACCAAATGGGGTTTCATACCAGAAATACAAAGGTGTTTTACATTCAAAAATCAATCAATGCGATTTACCATTTTAACAATTAAAAAAAAAAAAAAAACCAGTATGACCATCTTAATAGTTACAAGAAAAGCATTTGACAAAATCCAACATCCATTCCTGAAAAATATTCTCAGCAAACGAGGAACAGAAGAGAACTTCTGCAATCTGATAAAAGGCATCTACTAAAATCCTCTAGCTAACATCATACATAATGGTGAAAGACTAAACGCTTTCTGACTAAGATAACGAATAAAACAAGGATGTCCACTCTTACCATTTGTATTCAATGTTGGACTGGATGTTCGAGTCAGAAAAACAAAACAAAACCCATTGCCGTTGAGTCAATTCCCACTCACAGGAACCCTACAGGACAGAGCAGAACTGCCCCACAGGGTTTCCAAAGAGTTGCTGGTGGATTCGAACTTCTGACCTTTTGGTCTGCAGTCAAGTTCTTAACCACTGTGCCACCAGGGCCCTTGTTCTAGTCACAGCAATCAGGAAAGAAAATGAAATAAAAGGCATTCAGATTGGAAAGAAGTAAGCCTGTCTTTACTTGCAGACAACATGATGATCTTTGTAGAAAATAAAACATAAACTACAAAAAAATTACTTGAATTAATGAGTGAGTTTAGTGAGGTTGCAGGATACAAAGTCAATAATAGCAGCTGTATTTCCAAACACTGTCCATTAATCAGAAATTGAAATTAAAAAATGTCATTTGCAATATCAAAAATATGACATACTTCAAGATAAATATGAAAAAAATTTAGAGACTTTTAAACTATAAAGCATGGCTAAGAAAAATTCTAGAAGACTTCAAAATATGGGGAAATATACTTTGTTAATGGGTCAGAAGATTCAATATCATTAAGATGTCAATTCTCCCCAAATTGCTTTAGAGCTTCAACAAAATCCCAATCAAAATCCCAGCTTGCTATTTTGTAGAAATGGACACTCTTAGTATCAAATTTGTATGGTAATGCAAGGGAGCTAATATAGCCAAGTACACATGAAAAAAGCATAAAGTTAGAGGGCTAACATTATATGATTTCCAGTCTTATTCTAAAGCTACAGTAATCAAAACAGTGTGGTACTGGCGTCAAGACAGACAAGGAGTGCAGTGGAACACAAGACAATGCCCACACATTTATGGACAACTGATTTTTTACAATGATACAAAGCCAACTCAACGAAGAAAAGATGTCTTGTCAACAGATGACACTGGAAATGCTGAATTTTCAACATGCACAAAAAGAAAAAGAAACTTTGATCCATGTCTCACATCATATTCAAAGATTATCTCAAACTGGACCATAGACCGGAATGGAAGAATCTAAAACTATCAAACTGTAGAAGAAAACAGGAGAAAATCTTTTTGACCTGTAGTTAGGCAAAGATTTCTTAGACCAATACCAAAAGCATGACCTATAAAAAACAAATGAATAAATTTGACTTTACCAAAATTTAAAACTTCTGTTCTTCAAAAGGCACTGCTAGTGAATCAAAGGAAAAGCTACAGCATATAGAAGATAAAGAACTTGTACACAGAATATATAAAGAACTTCTAAAACTCAGTAAGAAGAAATAAATAACCCAGGACAAAAAATGAGCAAAAGATGTAACTTCACCAAGGAATATACACAGGTGGCAAATAAGCACATGAAAATATGCTCAACATTATTAGATATCAGGGAAATGTAAATTAAAATCACAATGAGGTATCACTATACACGTAATAAAATGTTAAAACTAAAAAGACTGCCTACACCTAGTTTTGGTGAGACTATAGAGTACCTGGAACAGTCATACTCTGCACTGCTGGCAGGTCTGCGTAATGGTATAACCACTTTGGAAAACCATTTGGCAATTTCTTTAAAAGTTAAGCATAAACCTACCATAGGATCCAACCATTCCACTCCCACAAAAAATTAAAAGGATATGACCTTTCAAAGACTTGTACACAAATTTTCATAACAGCCTGTTTAGAGATGTCCAAAAATTGGAAAGACCCCAAATATTCATCAACAGGTGAATGAATAAACAATTGTTTCATATACACACAATAAAGAGAAGTGATACATGCAATGAAATGGATGAATCTCAAAATAATTATGCTGAGTGAATAAACCAGACTAAAAGAGAACACCATGCGATTCCAATTTCTATAAAACTCTAGAAAACTGCAAGCTAACCTACAGTGACAGTAAGTGAAGGCCTAGGGGAGGGAGAAAAGGGAGAGATGGAAAGAAAGGATTACAAAGGGGCATGAGGAAACATCTGGTGATTCGGAATATATTCACCATCTTGACTGTGGTGATGGTTTCATAGGTGTATACATAAAACAAAACTTATTGAATTATACAGTTTAAAATAAGTGCAGATTATTGTATGTCAATTATGCTTCAATAAAGCTATTTATAAAATATGAAATATATTTGAACAGACACTACAAAAAAGGAGATACAGAAATGGGCAATAAACAAAGAAAAGATTCAACATCATTAGACATCAGATAATACTGTCGAAATTTAAAGCCAATAAGAGAATACCATGAAGAACTTTTTGCTAATAAATTTGAAAACGCAGATAAAATGGACAAATTTCTAGAACAAAATCTTACAGAAACTAATTTAAGATGAAATGTAAAACCTTACTAGTCCTATAATCATTAAAAAAAAAAATAGTTTAAAATCTTCTCACAATGGAAACATCAGGCCTAAATTTTATTACGTATGTTAATTCTTCCAAATATTCAAGAAATATATAATTACAATTCTATACAACTTAATGAACTCTATACGTAATATCTGTGTACTTTACTGTATGTAAATGATGTATCAATAAAATGTAAGTACCTTATATAAAAAATTATGTAATTACCAGGGTTTTAAACTCTAAATTATATTATCAAAACTAACGGACGTGGAGAAGAGCATCAATAAACTCTTTTGACTTGTTATTATTAGGATTAATTATACTAACAAATTTCACAATATTGAATTACCTTTGTATTCCTGGAAGAAGTCACACATACTCATCGTTTATTTTTCTAATTTATTGATGGGTTATTTTTGCTAAACTTCTGTTTATACTTTCTGCATCCGTTTTTCATAAACAAAAGAACATTATTTTAAAAGCCATTTAAACACACCACAAAAAAGCAAGTAATTACGTTAATGTTACTAGAAACACAGACAAGCATTGAAACACAAAAAATACGTGTATAAAATTAACCTTAAGTAAAAATCCTGTAATGCTAATTTTCGATTTAAAATAATAATATGAAGTCATGATTTAGTATAACATAGTTCATTGATTCTAAGATGCACAATTTGTATTCTACTTGAACATATCTGAAATCAGGATCCACCTTGCATTACACAGTGTCTTAAAAGTAACTGTCAGTGTTTTTAGCAGTACATAAAATTACAATTGACCACACCTTAGACTCCATGAGACACAGTATGCTTTCCCTGTAGCAACACTTCTAGCACCACATTTGGATCTCTAAATACTATTCCTGACATAAAGGGCCCAGGGTTATTTGAATAAGTGGCTGAGTCTAGGCTCTCGGACAGAAAATGTTCAATCTGAAACTGGGACAGAAATGAAGGATCATTTTTAAACTAATGGGGTCATGTATAAATAACACAGGAGCCGATCTGAAGATGTTCCTGCTGATCAAACTTGCTACAATTTGAGTGACAAAAGCAACAAAATAATAACAACTACAACTGACTGAAACATGTTAAATGAAAACTCCAGGAATCCACGGTGAGAATCAGGAAGAAACGAAGAAGCAGAAGAAAACTCACTGACCACCACTATTGGAGGGGACTATGAGTTGCCTACACTTGGATATACTTAGCTCTATAGGCATTGACAGGACCCTGGTGGCGCAGTGGTTAAGAGCTCGGCTGCTAACCAAAAGGTCTGCAGTTCAAATCCACCAACTGCTCCTTGGAAACCCTGTGGAACAGTTCTACCCTGTTCTACAGGGTTTCTATGAGTCGGAATCAACTCGACAGCTATAGGTTTGGTTCTTTTTTTTTCTTATTATACTCCTAACTCTGAAAATTGTTTCTACAACAGAGGTTTCCTAAAAAGTAGTCAGTGCCTATTAGAAAAAAAAAACAAAACCCAAACCCACTGCCATTGAATTGATTCTGACTCATAGCAACCCTGGAGGACAGAGTAGACTGCCCCATAGGGTTTCCAAGGAGCGGCTAGTGGATTTGAACAGCTAACCTTTTGGTTACCAGTCAAGCTCTTAACCACTGCACCACCAGGGCCCTGTCAATGCCTGCAGAGTTAAGTATATCAAAGTATAGGCTACCCATAAAAAGCAATTTAGCTGGTCTTACATTTAACTAGGATATTTGATAAAAAGTGATTAAAGATTTCTATAACAAGAAATTTTCCAACTTGTTCTATTTGTCACTGTCACTATTTTGGTTCTAAGAACATATCCAAAGTCCAGGATATTCAAGAAGAAAAGGAGGACAAGGAGAAAGGTTGTGGAGGGGAAAGAGGGAGAGAGGGGGTAGGTAAACGTCAGCCTCCACGACAAGCTACACCTTTTTGACAAAAAATTATGAGGAAGAATAAAGAAAAAAATATGCACCAAGGTCAACAATGTCCTGTATCATTTCTAGTATGTAAAAGTCTCCTTTATATCAATCACATCTTTAAACCATCACTAATTTCAATTACCTTTATCTTTTTGCAACATCTAACCATTAAAACATGTACCATCAAAAGGCTAAAACGGTCCTAAATAATGCTTTTATATTTATGTATATCTTCAGCTAGAGACCTAAAATGTCACTGGATCTTCACTTACTCAAAATTTCCAGTCATTACTATCACAGGTGGAAGCTCAACTTCAGTTTCTGATGATCAGTTTAACCTTTAAATCTCCTGATTAAACTTGGTCTTCATTTTTAAAACCCCCAAATTAGCAAACAAGCCACAATATAATATATGCTATAACACCGGTGTTCTGTGAATAGCAGGGATCTTCAACTGCTTCAGCTGCAATACAAGCCTCTGAGGCTTGGCCAATACAAGCCAATTTGAATAATCAATATGACAACCTTATTTTTCTAATGCAAACAGGATTGCTACAGTAAGGTGTCTCACTGCCACATCACAGTCATGGCCTCTTTTAACCCCTAATTAGATTGAGACGATTATCCCTACTCTTCCTTACAAGTGTACAGCCTGGATAAGGGATGACAAAAGCTATCTGCCACTTATTCATCCTTTGCAGACAGCAGGTTATCCGGGGAGACAGAAAATAAGATCAACAAACAATTGTTATTCATATCGTCATCTAAAGGGTTAAGATAGCCGCAGTTTCCATACACGCAGAGTGAATATAGCCCAGAGCATGAGGTAACTGCAGACTGCTTAAGAACATCAGGGTTACACAGATGGAAATTCATGGTGATATTGGGGAATTATGTCTAAATCAAACTCATCTGCATAAAAAGAAATAAGCTGGGATTTGTCTTTTGTATATATCAAGATTTCATTATATTTCTCTTTATGAATTCTTTGAAGCTCAATTTTAATACTGATTTTTTTAGACACAAAAGCATTTATCATGAAAAGAATGCCAAAACTAGTGGTTTCGCAGAAACTTAAATGCTTTAAGATTCAATTAAAACCCTCTTAAACACAAAACAGGAAAATTCATTACACCATGATACTGTACCAGTTCTTGTACTAAATTTTAGATAATTAACAGTTATTTCATTAACTCAGTGGAATCCAAACATTCATCTTAACTCTTACAATAATCAAATTCTCAAGTCCTGGTCATCACTTCAGAGTCATTATAACAAGTTAACTGTGGTCCTAGAAAATATTCAAGGGTAGTTGTAAAGATGCAAAATTGACAGATTTGCTACTCATTCAACTCAGTTAACTTGAGGACAATATAGGCAAGCCTGCCCTAAACAGAAGCTAAGCCGACTGGTGAAAGCCTTGCTAGGAGTATCTGGGTCTCCTGACGGTGACAGAGTCACACGGAGGAAAGAAGAAGGTAAGGAAATACTGAAGAGTATCTTACGTTTTCTCCTCCTTACTTTCAAGGGTCAGTTTGTGTCTCTCTTCCCGGTCATAATCACTTTGCTGATAGAAAAAGAATGGCAAGACCACAATCTTTACTGCATCCTGTTTGTTTTGTATTATTCACCCAGTGATTCCACTCAATCAACATTGTCTCCTTCAAAGTAGCCAACCAGAAGTACAGTCTTTTTCCCAACAACCAAGGACATGACCCATAACACCATCTAACGCTTCTCCAAGACAAACCAAACAAACAAACAACAAACATTTTAAATATCTTCATTGGTAGCAAAAATTTGCCCTCTCAGCGTAAATCTGATTTTTGTAAACAGTCACGCGTTACTGAGCTCAGATTCTCATGTAGAGTGTTGTGATTACTTGTTTATCATTTGGCCAAGCTTTATCATGATAGTTAAAGTTCGTGATTGCCATTCCCTCCAAGCAGTGCAAGATTATCTAAAATGTGTGCCTTGTTCCCCTGACACAGGCTGAAACATGACTTCATTCTTAAAGTTGAATACTAACTCAGGATGTTGGGCAGGCCTTGAAATATGAGCTATAATTCTCTTCTGAGTGTATCTCCAGAGCAGCATCCTTGGACCAGGAAACCCAAGGCTTCTACCTGTATATTTGTTTACAGAAGTTTACAGTTAACAATTTCATTTTCAACATCTGACTTTAAGCAACATGCTTTTCTTAGACTACCCATAGATAATATTTATTTTTGTAAAATGGAACTGATAAGAAAAAAGAAATCAACTGTCAAAAGATATGGAAATACTTTCTGTTAGACATGATACAATTATTAACCTCTGTTTACTTAAACTGAATGTTGAGATTTGAATCAGATATGATTTTATTTCTCTAATCCATTTCTGGTTTTTAAAAAAAACTACTATGCCTTCCAAAAGTAAATATAAATCATACAGATCCACTGCAGATTTCAGACTAAAATATTTTAAGAATTTAGCAAAACATACGCTGATCAAATTGCATAAAGCCCAACTATACTGAAGAAAAACAAATAGCCACTTGTTTTGAATTACCGTTCTATTTATACGTTAAATCCTCAGTGCTAATATTCAAAAACGCTGAAAAGGAGAGAAGGTAACAACAAATGACATTTCAGCCTGTGGGTAAAGAACGGTCTCACTCTTACTGTCTTAGTTCAGTCAGTCTTCATTTTAACTGCTGTTTTACTATCTTTCAATTTTCTTTGTTCTTTTACTCAGAATTTAATGTACGTTTGAAGAATTACTGGCAACTCTATATTAAAAGCACAATAGAGTAATGGTCCTTCGAATCATTTAGGAAATGGTGTAGTGAAAATTATGTCATGAAAAGTCTACTGATTTTCAGAAATTTTTGGCAAGTGCAAGTTCCTCAAAACCCCGATACTGTCAGCGTGTCGCAGTAACACTCCCACTGAGAAGAAGGAATGTGTCGCTGGCTTGTCCTTTGATTAAAGGCGAGGCAGCAAACAGCTATAAACGTGTGAGAGTTGGAGCTCACAACTAAAAGGCCCATGGACCTGGTCCTATTCTGGATTTCTGACTAAGAGTGGTATGATGGCCACAGGTGAGTCACACAGGTGACTAGAGAACCAGAAAACGACATCTTTGAAAGCAAGTAATTTATTCAGGCAAGGATACGGGTCTTATTAGCCTTTGTATAAAAATGGCTTCAAAATTACTATCTAGTTATTCTTCATCTCTACTACAGACAGAGAGGACATGATGGCAAATTTAAGTCAGTTACAAGAAAGCATTTCCAGACTGTACCTGTTAAATGCTAGAACAGGTTTCTAAAGGAGGTTAGGATTTTGTTATGTCAAGGACATTAACAA
This sequence comes from Trichechus manatus latirostris, assembly GCF_000243295.1. Classification (NCBI taxonomy): domain Eukaryota; kingdom Metazoa; phylum Chordata; class Mammalia; order Sirenia; family Trichechidae; genus Trichechus; species Trichechus manatus. The sequence goes on from NW_004443998.1 coordinate 2,297,951, forward strand.
GATACACTCTGATCTTTTGGGAATGGTCTCTCTGAAGGCAGGGGAGAGGCCTTGTGATAGTCCCTCTCACCTGGAGATAAAATTCTTCTTGAAACCGTACATTAATGTAATATCAGGCTTTTGTGTTTATGTTTTATAATTTAAGACTAATCAAAGTGAAGTATACAAATAATGAAGTATTCCAGATTGAATTGGTAGTGGGTTAGAAAAACCAGGGATAATTTATGAACAGGGCTTAGCGTTGCATGGGAAAAAGAATAAACTGACTGTTAAAACTCTTAGAAGAACTAACTAAAAACATTAAAATTCTGTAGCATAATAACTCTTTTAGATAAGCTACAAAACATAGTATTATCTAACAAGAGAGTCTGTACACAAACTATGAAGAATTTCAAAGAAAGGAAGTAATACTGATATAAGGGAATGGTACAAATCTGCTTTATTTAATTTATTCACTTTGTTACTTCACCAATATTAAATTTAAAAAACCCATTAAAACGGAAAGGGGAAATGTATATGAAAAAAATATAGTGAGTAATTTATTCAGACAAGGATATGGGCCTTAGAAATCTCAATACTATAAAAGTTCTCTTTATTTAAATTACCAAGTCAAATCTTGACTGGGCCTTAACCAAATGATCAGCATCAACATCATCCATAACAGGACAGGTGGACATCCTCAGAGTCACTGAGAAGGACACCCCCCTTCCCCCACATCTGTGGTGTTCCTGGCGGAAATGCACAACCTGAGTCTAATCAGGGGAAAACACTAGACAAGCTCAAACTAAGGGACATTCTACAGAACAACAGGTCTCTACCTTAAAAACTGTGAAAGTCATGAAAGACAAAGAAAAGCTGAGAAACTGTCCCATACTAAAGGAGATCAGAGAGACGTGACAACCAACTACAACGCGGGATGCAGGACTGGATCCTCGACGGGAGGGAGGGGTGGTCCACATGTAAATATGAAGTTGTAAGGCATGATGGGGGCATCTGACAAAACTTAAAGGGGACTATGGACTGTTGATTAGATAATAATATTGCAGCTATGCTAAATCCTAATTTTGATAATTGTACTGTGGCTACCTATGTGAAAAACATTTCTTATGAAACACACGTGAAAGTATTTAAGGGTAAAGAGTTAAATGCCTACAACCTGCTCCCACGTGGTTCCAAAAAAAGTGTGTGTGTGAGTGTGTGCATTGACAAAGAGAAAGACAGACAGACAGATAATTTGATCAAGCAAATGGGGCAAAATGTAAACAACTGGTGAATCTGGATGAAGGAGACGTGACAATTCTTTTCACTCTTCTTGCAACTTCTCCGTAAGTTTGAAATTCTGTCAAGCAAAGAGCTTCAAAAAACTTTTGATTGAGCTATTAATTCCCACAAAGTACTTTCTGTTCCAACCAGGAACTCACCTCCTTCAAATCTGACAGCACTAAAGAATACCAGACTTAACAGACAATGAAAAGCTACCCTAAACAATGTAGACATTCATCATATACGCAAGCAACATGATGCATGTATCATGTATACATTCATTACACATACATGCATCTTGTATACATTCATCATATATGCAAGCAGCAGGCATACATGTATCATGTATACATTCCTTACGCATACATGCATCATGTATACATGCATCATGCATACATGTATCATGTACACATTCATTACGCATACATGCATCGTGTATACATTCATCATGCATACAAGCATCATATATATATGTATCATGCACACATGTATCATACAAAGATGTATACATGTACCTTCCTAAGGTGATGCTAATTCAAATAATAATTTGTTTCAGAAGTTTTATCAATAATAATATCAGGATCGAGATATTATAATGGAAAAAGTCATCGCACACACATGAGGTAAAAAGAAGGTTTTTTCCCCCATTAGCTTCAAAACATAAAAACCTAAAGCCACCCGGAACCGAGGTATACAGTTCTCAATGGTTTCCTACCTCATATAAATAAAGCCCTGAAAGTGATACTAGCCTCGTGGGATCACTCATCAATTAACAAGTGTCCATTACGTTACAGTGTCAGAATAAAGCCTAAACTTGCTTCACTGAGGGACCAGGTTACTCACTTCTTGGGTGTTCAGCCATTCTTTCTCAGGTCTCTCAGCATCCGTCCTTTTTTTTTGTAAAAAGCAAGGAACACATCATTACTGTCCCTATGGAAAGGGTATTATGTTCACATATGACAAACAGGGAGCCCCGGTACCAACCAAAAGGTTGGCAATTCGAATCCACCAACAACTCCTTAGAAACCCTATGGGGCAGTTCGCCTCTGTCCTACAGGGTCACTATGAGTCAGAATGGGTTTTGGTTTTATGACAAATAAAGCAAATTTTCTGTCATCTACTAAAATAAGAAACACCATACTGTATCTTTTGTAATTCGAATTATTTTGTTGATTCAACCAATAAATCTTTGGCTAGAGTAGTAATATTTTGTGCCACATTAAAAACAGGCATTTAATCATTGCTAGTTTGGGGCAAGAGTGGGGTGGGGTGGTTCCTGAGATGCAAAATGTGCATTAACCTCAAAAAAGTCCATGCCCTTGGACCTAGTGAGTTCAAATGTTAGGAATTTACTCTATGGAAATATAAGAAATACACACAAAGATTTACGTATAAGAATATTCACTTTTAATTATGTACAAAAGCAACCTAAATGTTCAAAGACATAAGTACGATAAAATAGGTTAGTTATGTCTCTACCCAATGCAAAGAATCAAAATGATAACATAATATATAAATACAATAGTATGCAGAGCCCTGGTGGTGCAGTGGTTAAGAGCTTGGCTGCTAACCAAAAGGCGGGCAGTTTGAATCCACCAGCCGCTCCTTGGAAACCCTATGGAGCAGTTCTGCTCTGTCCTATAACGTCGTCATGAGTCGGAATCAACTGCAACAGGTTTTGGTTTTATAATAGTATGTACATTTAATTTTTAAATAAACTAGCAAGTATATACATATATGTTGGGAATTACACTTTAAAAATGTGTTTAACTTAGAAAGGGTGGCACCAAAAACATTTGTACCTTATTCTGCAGGCCAACAGAGCCGTGGTGGCGCAGTGGTTAAGAGCTCAGTTGCTAACCAAAAGGTGGCAGTTCCAATCCACCAGCTGCTCCCTGGAAACCCTACAGGACAGTTCTACTCTGTCCTATAGGTTCACTATGAGTAGGAATCCACTCGACAGCAATGGGATGCTTTTTAAGTCTAGACCGGGGTGGGCAAATTCTAGTTCTTAGGTCAAAACTGACAGACCATCTGTTTTTATAAATAAAGTTGACAGCAACACAGCCATACCTATTTGTTTATGTATTGTTTACGGCTGCTTTTGCAAGACAGAGCTGAGTAGCTGTGCAAAGACTGTATGCCTAAAAAGCTGAAAATATTTACTATCTGGACCTTCAGAGAAAAAAAGTGGTTGACCTCTGTTCTCGAAAGCTAATCCATGTTTCTTTCCAATGCTTTCCAAACAGCCTTTGAACTTAGCGGATCATGTGATATTAGGATCACCTACACTAGTGGTTTTCAAACTACCTCTGCACGTGTGGCAGGACTGTAAAAGGAGCTCAGTCCATCCACCCGCTCCAAGCAAGACTCTGCTCTTACCCATTTTGCATAATGAGAGCCTCAACAAGATTTCCTCTGCACAGTGTTCTAAGGCCAAGTAACAAACAGCAAAGACAGGGACGAAAGAAGTGATGGAGGTAGGGCAGGAAGGAGACAGGGAGGGAAAAGAACGAGGAGAAAGAGAGGAAGGGAAGGAGAAGATGAGTTTGAAAGCCACTGATCTCTAAGCAGACCTTCTTTATTTCTCAAAAGGAAAAGGGAAGGACAAGGAGATCTTTGTTTAGTAAGTGAGTTTGTACTCGGTAACTGGGTTTGGACTAGACCCAATTCTCTTAATTCTTGTTATAGCACATGTATTCGTAACGGGGCAATTTCACCCCCAAGCCAAAAAATTGGGAGGGGGTGAGGAAAAGAAATCTTAGCTATTACAGTGCTAATATCTATTTATTGGTTAATACATATTTATTGAATGCATACTGGGGTTAGTAATGGTGGGGAGACACAAAATACCTAAGTATAAAACAAATACTTGTAAATAAGATAACAGTTATTCGCACAACTATATAACTCTTAAAATACTAAAATCTCACCTGCCTATCTAACTTGGGAAAATATATAACTTACCCTCTGGGATCCCCAGTTTATTCATTTGCAAAGAGAACGAGCTGGTTAGGTCTCTGTTGCTATATATCTACCAAGACAATCTGTAAAATTAATTTTTTGTACTGAGGCATTGGAAGCATCATTATCAAGAGGAAAAAAAAAGACTAGTTTTGTAAAGGGACAGAATAAGGCAAAAAAGAAAAAAAAGGAATATCAAGATTGGTAGTTTATAAGCATAATTTGAAAGATTCGCAAATATACCATATTAGGGAATTCTATGTTCTCCTCCCTGAAGCCAAGGAAAAGGAGGAAATTATGTGATAGGTAAATTATCTGAGTGAAGATATAAAAAAGATTTCTCTATTTGTATTATCTCAGTCTTTAAAGATATTTAATAAGCCAGACAGTTTATAAATTCTCTTTAATACAGAAAATATACCTTTTATTGTTTTTCAGTTTTAAAAACCAAGTTAGCTTTGATGCTCTTCTCTCAAATTAAACTGCCTGATCATCTCCCATGCTGTGGCCCACATGCCCTCACAGCTTGTGTACAGGAATGAGTTCTATTTAAAGCTCCAGTTACAGGTGTACAGAAAACGTCAGATCCTTCACCATTTAATAGTTACCACTTACTTACCACAACTGGTACATTTTGGGGACAACACCTTTCAAATTTTGACATCAGCTGGAGTTACTCCTATGAAAATGTCAAGCAGAAAGCCTCTGATTATGATTCTTTGCTTTGAACCCTACTTCAATCCCTCCTGTGGCCAGGATGCTTTCCTTTTATCTGCCACATTAATTCAAGGGGAATGAGAAGGCTTTAATATGGAATATTGACTTAATCACCTACTCTTAAAAAAATACGCCATTTCAAAATTGAAAACGTCAGGACTTAGTACTCATTAATGTGAAAATCAAGTTGCAGAAGTTTGTACAGCATAATCCCACTTAAGTAAAACACTGTATATTGTGGTAAATGCATAGATGAAAATCTAGAAGCACAAAATCATGTCTCTAAATGTTAACAACTGTGGCTGATTCTGGGGAGCACAATGGGAGGAGCGGATGCCGAGGGGGAGAACTTTTACTTAATACATTCTATAATTTTTTTAAAATGTTTTATAAAGGGCATACTCCTATAGCAATAATTTTAAAACATGAAAGTTTTATTTTAAAAAAGGAAAAGTTTAGAAAATCCACTAAGAAATCTGAGATTTAAATTCAAGTAGCATAGTTAGTCGTTTATTTATTTATGCATAGACACCACTTCAGCACCTTTGATGTGTCAAGCACTGCTGTAGGCTCTGGGGATACAGCTGGGAACAAGGACCCTGTCCTCAGGAAGCTTATATTCTGGAGAGAGGACTGACAAGTTAATCACACGCTGCAGGAGGTATTCTCAGGGAAATACACAGATGGTACAGAGGAATGGGGTGAGGAGGCAGCTAATTTACAAGGTACGTTCAGGAAAGTCCTCTTTAAACAAAAATTACACGTGAACTGAGATCCACATAGTAAGAATGAGGCAGTCACACAGAGGCCTCGGCAGGGCATGTGGGCAGAGGTAACACCAACTGCAAGGCTGCAGAGGACGGAAAGAGCTCGGTACGCGCGGGGGGCAGAAGTGGGCCAGCCCGTGGGGCCACAGCACAAGGAGTGCGGGAGGTAAGCTGCAGTGCACGACCCTCTGGGGCTCTGACGTCCAAGGTGCTGAATAAGAAGTCACTGAAGGGCTTTAGGCAGAGGGGTGATAAAACATTATTTATATTTTTCAGAGATCCCTCTTGTCGCTGTGTGGATAATGGACTGCAGGGAGGGCAAAAGTTAAAGTAAGAAGACCAGCTGGGAAGCTACGCTATAGCTCAGGTGGAATATGACAGCAGCTTGGATTAAGGTGGTATCAGTGAAGATAAACAGAAGATACAAAGAGAAATAATCACCGCTGTTATATTTTTAATTTAATCCCTCAAAAAAATGTCTAAAAAATTATTTTTTCTCTTGCTATAAAAACTCATTGCCATCGAGTCAATTCCAACTGATAGCGACCCTATAGGACAGAGGAGAACTGCCCCATAGGGTTTCCAAGGAGCGGCCGGTAGACTGTAACAGCCAACCTTTTGTTTAGCAGCCGAGCTCTTAACCACTGTGCCACCAGGGTTCCTCTCTTGCTACAGAAGCATCTATATAATAACCCAATTTTGTCTCTTAGCCCAGAAAGCCTAAGATATTTACTATCTGGCCCTTCACAGAAAAGGCTTATCACACCCTGACACAGCGGAAGAGTGCGGAGACTGAAAAACAAGCAGACCCCGTTGGCAGGCCCTGAAGAGCTTCAACCCTTGAGAAAGGAGGCACCAGCAAAGGAGGGGCCATTAAGACAGCATTGCAGCAGACCTAACGAGGAAAGTATTTCAAAAAAAAAGGACAAGAAAGCAGGGATACAAGGAAGAATATCAAAGACTGAGTGATCAACCGTGCTGAATCTTACTAAGAAAATCCGTAGGACGATGAGAGAAGTGTCGACTGTCATTTTTAAACAGAAGTCACCGGATAAAAGCAGCTCCGGTGGAGTGGTGAAAACAGAACCTCAAATGTGTTGAAGAGTGAAGAAGAGATGAAGTGGAAGAAATAAATATAATCAACTGAAATTCTGTTTAACAGAGAAGAGAGAGGAGAGTAGCTGGAAGAGATGAGATGTCAAGAAAGAATTCAGGGTGTTTTGTTTTGTTTTGTAAAACGTCTGTATTCCGGTAAGAATTATCCAGTACAGGGAATAACTGATACTGGACCAAGTATAGTTACAAGAGCTAATTCCTTGAGAAGGCAAGAGGTAATGGGATTCAGAGCACAAATGAGAGCAACAAGCACACTTCTTCCATCGCCACAGGAGAGAAGAAAACTAATTCAGGCAAGAAGGAAGTGAAGACAGGAAGAAAGTGACGGGCAATGAAAAGTGGTGGGTCCAGCATTTCCGACAGGGGATACCAGAATAACCAATATGGAGGCAGGAGATGGTGGACAGAGAATGGAGTATATGTTAGCAGGATTTGATGGGGAGAATATAGCTGGTAATGACGACAAGCTTTTGAAGTTTTTAAGATGTGACTATAGAAGGATAGAGGCAAAGATGGTTGGAAGTGAGAAAATAGAGACCACATGAGTGATAAGTAACATTATCATTATTGGCAAATGGCTGGATATTCCCCAGGGATATATGCTCATCAGAATGTTTTACACAATGTACACTGTAGTTTGTATGAAATGAAAATGCTGTAACGGCTCTTAAAAATGTCATGTTTAGAATGTCATCCCCGGTATTACTTAACATTCATCTAAATGCTTACCCAAACTTATCGGTCACTAAAATAGCAATGGTTTTGAGAATTTGCATGGAGACATCAGAATATAACAAAAAAATATGTTTTTCACAAATACTTATACATAAACATATTTAAGATAGGTCATATGCTGCAGACTGTTAGAAATGAAAGATAGATAAATTGGGTTCATTACACTAATCTCTAATTTTGTTATACATTTGAATACTTATATAATAAAAAGTTTAAAGAAAGAAATATTACATACAGAGAATATGGACTGGCAACCAGAGTCCTCACAATCCATATTTCTGATGAAAAATAGGCTTCCATATTTCTGAAGAACTAGCATGGTAAGCTCTGTAAAAGTGCCCAAGGCAAAGCAAAAGGAATGGGAAAAGGCACCTACTTTATGAAACCTCTGACCTGGAGTAGACCTTATGAATCTTTCAAAACAAAGGAATTCAAGTTTGCTGTTCAGAATAATATACAGAAGTGAAAAGATTATTAATGACTTATGAACTCCTAATGTAGCATGAATCATATGAGTAACACTAGTATATCGGTTTCAACAAATAGCCAATTTTGTTTTATAAACTTCGCCAGAATACTATCAACAGAAGTATTAGAAAACGGAAAGCTAATGAAATCAGGTGGCGCGTCAGCATCCTGCACGCTGTGTTTCTCGTCACTCTAATGCAGAATCTAACCGACGAGAGAGCCATCTTTTAACTCCGGGAAAAAAAAAAAGGCAGCCTATAAACCTAGAAAAATAGACCATCATTTGACAAAGTTATTAGAGAATATTTTGCTACCTAAATTCAATAAACTGAATTAATGGGACCAGTTTCTTTTATAAGAAAAAGGGGGGTAGGTGGAGAAAAGCATACTTTCTTCTTGTCTTTTATTATAGTTCAAAAGCCTGATTATCTTAAAAGTTTCTTGTTTTCCTTTAGCAATATCTGAAGAAGACTGAAAGATTAAAGGATTATAAATAGTCTCTTTCTATGAAGATGTCTTCCTGACTCTAGGGCAGTCACAGGGTATTATAAATACTGGATAATATCAAATTTTCAGAAATCAATGCTTTTCACAAACACTGGGTTGCCTACCTGTGAAATACAGCTGTTAATATTTAACCTTGATTTTATTTGAGATCACGACCAAAGATCTTTTCTGAAAAGTAAATGGTTATTAGTGGTCTCTGCCACAGTTCCACAGCAGCAAAGGCAGAATCCATGTTGAGGTGATTACTGTATGCTGTGATTCAGTTATCTGCAGGCTGTCTGCATGGTACTCTAACTATTTAAAGCCAGTAAAAAGATTACAGCTCATGTTAACTGGATTTTCACAGCTCCCTATCATTCAGCTTGAATTCCTCATGGGCAGATTAAAACGGCCAAAGCAAACAATGGCCTTTTTAAAATACAAGACGATCATTTAAAAAAAAAAGTGTCCTTCATAGTTAGAACAACAACAAAAACAAAATTACTGAAGGAAGTAGTCATATAAAAATTAAGTTAAAAATGTATAATAGAGGCAAAATCCTGGTGTTGGCACAGAATTAATCTAAATCAAGAAATTATTAGCATCTGAAAGAACTGTAGTTTTTATTCTAAAAGTTACATCATAGAGGATACGGTCTTAAGAGTTCAAAGATGCAAGGCATGGTATCAGAAGAACATAGCTGGAAGGACTTTGAAGGTCATTTAGTCTAACCTCCTATTAGAGTATGGACAGACTGAGGCCCGAAGAACTCAAGGGACATGCAAGTCAAATCCTGGCAGATTATTAAAGTTTAACTGTGTATGAGCATTTCATGCTCTTTTCCACTTTGGCTCAGGCATCGCCTCATTCCCCACTAACTTTGCACCTCCACTCACTTCAAATGATCATACGACTTCCCGTCTATGATTAGCCCTCGTGGGTGTACCCCAGATACAAAATCTTCCTCATGTGTTACCTCCTCTAATCCTCACACAATCCCACAACAGGCACTTTTATTATCGCCATTTTAATCCAAGGCCTAGAGAGATTAAGTGACTTGTCCAAGATCACAAAGCCAGTAAATGAAGAGCCCACTGGATTCAAAATCAGGTCTACAAGACTGTAGAGAATGAGCTCTCAACTGCTGTGTTACACATAACTTCTCCATTAGCTTCTTTTCCTCCTTTCATGGATAACTCCCATTGGTTTACACTCTCCCTCCCAGCCAACATTCACACAACTCACTGAAGCTTCATGCTAGTGTCTCCACACAATTTCCTCCATAGACTCATTCAGGATTAAATAAGTAGCGAACCACTGCGCCGCCAGGGCTCCAAGTAGTTAGTACAAGAGCTTATTTCTGAACCCAAGTCTTAAGTCAGATCAAGAATCAATTCTATAACAACTCCTATAGATTTTAGCTTCTTTTATCTTTTAACTCAGTCCTGTTCTTCTCTTTTCCACTGCCACTACCTTAATTAAAGCTTCATCGTTGCTCTACCAACATCACTTACTATAAACACCCTAAATGGTCTCTCTGCCTTTAATTTTTATACCCTTTCAACCTACTCTCTTTAGTGCTGCTTCTCTGATTTAAAATCCTTCAAGTCAAAATTCCCCTGGTGAGCCTTTTTATTTCCTTTTCTTATACTTGTTTCAGCCAGAATTAACTGAAAATCCTAAAAGGAAAAACAAATTTACATATATTTGTCTTTGCTTATAATTTGACCTAAAGAAAAAACTCTAGAAGGATATATAAGGAATAAATAAATGTGGTCACCTGGATTTGGGGGAAGGGGTAAGAACAGGGTGGGTGGAGGGCACGGTAGAACAGAGACTTCACTGTATACTTTACATAACATTCAGCTTTGAATTGTCTAAATAAATTACCTATTCAGAAAAAAAGGAAAAGGAAAGGAAAAGATAAGGAAAGAAAGAAAGAACAAACAACGCTCAATGTAATCCTCTAGTTTCCAGAAAGCATCTTTCACATTTTCTATCTCCTAAATAAATGGTAATTTTGTAAACAAAAGAACAGTTTCCCAAACACTCCATGATCCCCTGGCCTCAATTCTTTTGTTGGTCCCTCTCCTTCTCATTTGTGCCTCTTCCATGATCTTCCACGTGGCTGAGGTGTCAACACCTCCAGGAAGTCTTCCCTGGCTGGCCCATTTGGGGCTAAGTGCCCCTCCTCCATTCTCCCTTGGCTCCGTGAGCATCTCTGTCTCAGCATTCCCACTGGTTGGGCATCATCCATTGACGTGCCTGACTCCCAAACTAGACGGAAGTTTCTTGAGATCAAAGACCATGTCTTATTCATCTTTGCAATCACCAGTAACTACAATAGTGCCAGGCATATTTTACAGCATCCAAAGTAATCCACAGCACAATGCATTTATCTTGCTGTGGCCCATGGGTCAGATCCAGCAGTCAGTGTGTTTCATCTTGCCACATGGGAGGGAAATAATGCCTTGGTCACTACCGTCCAAAACCAAACCCACTGCCACTGAGTCGATTACAACTCATAGTGACCCTGTAGGACAGAGAAGAACTGACCAACAGGGTTTCCAAGGCTGTAAATCTTTATGAAAGCAGACTGCCACATCTTTCTCCAATGGAGCAGCTGGTGGGTTTAAACAGCTGACCTTCTGGTTAGCAGCTGAGCGCTTTTAACCACTGTGCCACCAGGGCTCCTTGGTCACTACAGCCCCCTTCATAGGTCACTATGGTTATCAAATTCCAAGTAAAATTTCTAAAGAGCTAATGATAAAAATGGAAACCCCAAGACTCCAGGCCAGAGCTCGCCCGAGTTCTGAACTCACATATCCTCCTACCGACTTCGTCTCTCCTCCCGAATATTTCAAAGGCTCCTCAGACTCAGTATGTCCAAAGCAAACATGATCTTCTCCCTCACACCACGACCTCTTCCAGTCTACCTTGCTCAGGGAATAGCATCATGCTTAACATCTTCGTCTCATCTGCCAAATCAAATCCATCACTAAATATACAAATGTCTCAAATTCATCAACTCCTCTCCATCTCCAATACAAATCCATAGCCAGCCACTGTCACACCTCCCCTGGACTACCGCCCTACTTATCGAGTTTCACTGCATCCACTCTCATCCCTCTGTAGTCTGTTTTCCACACTGCAGCTGGAGTGATCTTTTCAAAACACTAATCTGATCATGTCACCCATCAGATTAAAACACTTCAAAGGCATCCTGTTACTCTTAAGATAGAGACCAAAATCCTTAACCAGGTTTACAAGGTCCTGTATGGTCTAGCCCCTGTCTGCTTCTCTGGCCCCATCTCACTGTGCTCTGCCTCCCCTCCATTATGGCCATTCTGACCTTCCTTCGGTTCCTTGTTTGTATCAGGCTCCCTCTCATTTTAGGGCCTTTACCCATATTTCCTCTACTATAGTGTTCTTCTCCCTGCGCTTTCTCTGGTAACTCCTACTCATCCTCCTAGACTCGGCTCAACTGCTATTTCCTCAGGAGAGTTTACCCTGACAGCTCTAACTGATCAAATCCCCCTGTGTTCTTCTCAGGAGAGTTTACCCCGACAGCTCTAACTGATCAAATTCCCCTGTGTTTTCCTCAGGAGAGTTTACCCCGACAGCTCTAACTAATCAAATCCCCCTGTATGCATTTTAAAGCACTGTGCATCTCTTATTCTTGGCATTTATCACGACCCAATTTTATATTTATTTATGTGATTCATGATTACTTATCCTCCCTCCTCCCCATGCACCATAACCATGAAGTCAGGAACCATACTGTTATCAATTGCCATGGAATCTCCAAGACCCAGTTCAGTGCCTGGCACAGCAGGTACTTAATAAATACGTGCTGAATGAAGAATAGGAGGAACCGAGGGCATCAGTTACGTGTGAATACCTAGGCTATATTAAATCACCAATGTTCTTGCATGTGAAAAAGGAAGAGACCCCATACCAACATTATTAATGTAAAGAACCTAATCATTATAATTTAAGGGTTAGACTAAGACCTCACCTCCTCCTTCAACCCCAAAATATTATACTCCTCTTCCCACTTCATTCTCTGATGAGCTATTTTTCCAACACAAAGATGGGATTTTACAGACTGTTTACTCCATTCCTCTCATTTTATACATAAAGAATATAAAGCACAGATATGTTAAATGACCTGCCCAAAGTCGCAAGCAAGTTAGCAGAAGAGCCAGGACTAGAACCCACACCCACCAATCTAACAGTTGTCTCCACTATATCCACCAGGGTGGCACATCGTGGATTTCCTGGGCGGGGGAGGATGCAGTACAGATTACTAATATTCTAGCAACTGTAGGTACATGCAAGTTTGTGTGATCATGTGTTCTAATTCTAGGTTGAGAAAATGTGGTCATTATATCTTCTATATACCTATAAGGTCACCATGAGACCGAATCAACTCGACAGCAGTGGGTTTGGCTTTTCTGGACGAGTTATAACTCCAAAGGACCATGTGAAATTGTATGCATACTAACTTCAGAGTTCTTATTCGTGAGGTGGTTAGTCTGAAAGCAACATCTTGGCCATTATCAAAAGCAGAACCCCATGGAAAATTTTTTACAACTTAATTGTTTCATGGATGTGGGAAACCCTTAAAGGGTTCAAGAGAATAGAATTGCTGGATTTAAGGTGCTAGAGATGTGCAACCAGCAGCTGTACATTTGTAACTTAAGTTCTGTGAACAAAGGTGACCTACTCAAGACTTGCATAATGGGTTCAAGGACAGGAAGACGGTGAGCCAGATGAGAGTCTTCAGTGAAAACAGAGCATTCATTGTCTGGGAAATAAACTGGCAGGAAAAGAAAAGGAAAGGAAGTTTTATGATGAAAGGCATAAGCCTTGGTGGAATATGTTATAATTTACTCTATTTGAAAAAGAGAGTTGAAGAGCAATGGCTTGGAAGGGAGAGTGGAAAACAAGGATAATAACTCTACCTCCTGACACTGAGGTACACAGGAATTAATAAAATCAGATGGGAACTCCACTTCTAGTAATGATGGACTAGGTAATTCAGATGTCAACCCTTTCTCTAAGAATAACTAAAAGGGTTAGGGAAACTTTTTTTTAAGTTTTGTTTGTGTGTTTGATGGCATCAAAGATTGGTAATTCAACTGGTAAAATGAGGTTAATATGATTCCAGATTGCAACAGAAAGAGACCATTGGAACTATACACAATAATATTATAGACCGTAAAATAATCAAGCTTGGTAAGTTAAAAGAAGCCCTGATGGCACAATGGTTAAGCACCCAGCTGCTAACTGAAAGGTTGGTAGTTCTAATCTACCCAGCAGTTTGGCGGGAGAAAGACCTGGTGATCTGCTCCTGTAAAAATTATAGCCTAGAAAATGCTACAGGACAGTTCTACTCTGTCACTTCGGGTTGCTACGAGTTGAAATTGATCTGATGGCACCTAACAACAACAGTTAAGTTAAAGAAAATAAAAATGAAATTCAGAATTGGTGGAGAAGCAGAAATCATAAAAAGAAACAAAAGGGCATATTAGAACTGAAAACTGTATAGTAAAGAAAATGTAACACAATACAGACAATCAAGAACTCAACAGGTGTACCAAACAGCAGATTAGATGGGTGTAACGAAAAGAGAATACATAAAAATGAAGGCTAAATACAAACACACATAGGCAGATGATGGTAAAACTGCCAAAAACCAAAGACACAGAAAGATATTAAAGACACCAACGAAAGCCAGAACAGGGGGAAAAAAATACAAATTACTTTTGAAGGAACAACTAACTGATGATAACCTCTCAAAAACTAAGGAAGTCAGTAGATCATAAGTGGACATCTTTAAAGTGCTGAAATAAAATATCTGTCAACTTATAATTATTTACCCACTGAAAATGTCTAAGAATAAGGTGAAACAGAACCATTTTCAGACAAAAAAATATCTGAGAGAATTTACAAAAATAATACAGGATGCTTGACACGCTAAAGAAAAATAATCCCAAACAGAAGGTCAAAGATGAAGAAAGAAATGAGGAGGAACAAAAACGTTAAACACGTGGGTAAACCTTCATTAACATTTACTCTACAACACAACAGAAATGGCAAATATCTGGGTAAATATAAAATACTATTCTCCTCTTGACTATATTAAAATACATTTGCCATTGACAGCAAAAACTGTAATATTGTCTGCAGAGGTGTTCATTGTATACAGATGTAATACATGAGAAAACAACATAAGGAAAAGGGACTAAAGTACTAAAGAGTGGTAGCATTTCTACATTCCAAATGAAGCAATAAAATATTGACTCTAAGTAGACTGTAAAGAGTTAAGTTTATATACTGTATGTAAGTGCAAAGGCAACGACTAAAAATATATAGAGAAAGATATAGTCAAAAACACAACAGAGAAATTAAAATGAAATATTAAAAATGTTCAAATAACATCTAGCTCAATTGGCATAACACAGTTTATAAAGACAATGTTCTAAATTCTACCTTGGTGAGTAGAGTCTAGGGTCTTAAAAGCCTGTGAGTAGCCATCTAAGATACTCCACTGGTCTCATCCCTTCGGGAGCAAGGGAGAATGAAGAGAACAGGATACAAGGAAAAGATTAGCCCGAAGGACTAATGGACCACAGCTACCAAGGCCTCCACCGGACTGAGTCAGTGCAGCTAGATGGTGCCCGGCTACCACCACTGACTGCTCTGACCAGCATCACAACAGAGGGCTCTGGACAGAGCTGGAGAAGATGTAGAACAAAATTCTAACTCACAAAAAAAAAGACCAGATTTACTGGCCTAAAGCAGACTGGAGAAACCCCGAAGACTATGGCCCCCAAACACCCTTTTAGCTCAGTGGTGAAGTCATTTCCGAGGTTCACCATTCAGCAGGGGAGTGGACAGCCCCATAAAACCAAATGGGACTAATGAGGTACAGCAGTTCAGGGACAAGGGCCAGAAGGCAGAAGGGGACAGGAAAGCTAGTGATAGGGAACCCAAGGTTGAGTAAGGATAGTGTTGATGTGTTGTGAGGTTAACCATTGTCATAGGGCAACATGTGTACTAACTGTTAAATGAGAAACTATTTTGTTCTGTAAGCCTTCATCTAAAGTGAAAATAACAGCACAATTGGAAGAGCGTAGTCAATGTCACTTAACTGTGCATGTAGAAATTTTTGAAACGGTGTATCCTTGGCTATGCATATTTTCACCAAAAAAAAAAAGGTCAAGAAGGGAGAGGGTTGACATGTTGTGGAGTTGTTAACCAATGTCATAAAACAATATGTGTACTACTGTTTCATGAGAAACTATTTGTTCTGTAAGCCTTCACCTGAAGTACAATAAAAAAAAAAATATATATATATACACACACACATATATAAAACAAAAAAAATGTTCAAATAACCCATAAGAACACAAGAAAGGTAAAAAGAACTAAAAATAGGGAACAGAGGGAAAAAAAGAAAACTGATAAAATACCAGACCTAAATCCAAACATATTAATAATTACATTATATGTAAATTGGTGAACATACCAATTAAAAGAGAGTGGATTTACAAAAAAAAAAGACCCATCTATATAATATCTACAAGAAATTCATTTCAAATGTAAAGATAAAAGTAAAGGCAAATGGAAAAAGACACACCATGCAAACACCGATCAAAAGACAAAGAGGGCATTATATAATGATGAAGGAAAGGGTTAATTCACCAAGACATAACAATCTTAAATGTGTATACACCTAACAAAAATACAGAAAAAAACTGATAGAATTATAAGAAAAAATAGACAAATCCACAATTGGAGTTGGAGACTTCAAAACTTCTCTCAGTAATCAGAGAACTAGTATATGGAAATAAGCAAGAAAATAATACCATCAACCAACCAGATCGGTCTAATTGACATTTATACAATACTCAACCCAACCACACATGCTTATCAAATACAAACAGAATGATCATCAAGATAGACCGTATCTGACTCATAACAAACCTGAACAGATTTAAAAGAACTAAAATCATACAAAATATATTCTCTGATGATAATGAAATGAAATTAGATATCAATAACAAAAAGGTACAGGAAAATCTCCAAACCCTTGGAAACTATACATCATAAATCTAAATAATCCATAGAGGAAAGAGGAAAACATGAGGGAAATGAGAAAATGTTTTTAACATGGAGAATATGAAAATACAACAAATGTGAATTTGTGTGATGCAGCTAAAGCAGTGCTTAGAGAAAAAACTGTATCATTAAATGTTTATATCAGAAGAAGAAAGGTCTCAATCAGGAATCTAAGCTTTCACCTTAAGAAACTAGAAAAACAAGCTCAAAATAAACTCCAAGAAAGAGAAGGAAAGAAATAATAAAGACCAGAAATCCAAGAAAATGAACAACAATGAAAAAAGAAAAAAAAAAAAAGAAACCAAAAGCTGATTCTATTAAAAGACTGATAAACCATTAGCAATAATGACAAAGAAAATCATGATATGATAAAGGAGTTATCACTAAAGACCATACAAACATTAAAAGCATAATAAGGGAAAAGAAGTCTCTGCACATAAACTCAACAACATATATGAAGTAGATCAATTCCTTAATAATTAAAAATGACTGAAACTCACCAAAGACAAAACAGAACCTGAATAACTATTAAAGAAACAATAACTATTGAAGAAATTGAATTCATAGTTAGAAACCTTCCAAAAGGGAAAGCTTCAGACCCAGATGGTTTCAGCAGCAAATTCTACCTAACATTTAAAAAAGTAATAAAATCAATTTTACACAATATGCTACAGAATAAGAGGTAACACTTCTCATCATAACTGTGTATGAGGCAAGCATCATCCTGTTAGCAAAACCAACAAAGATAACTGCCACACACACAAAAAAACTCCTCATGAACATAGGCACAACCAAATATCAGCAAATTGAATCCAGCAATATATAAAAAGATATATATATATAAGGATATAATATATGATACACCAGCACCAAATGAGGTTTAGCGCAAGAATGCAGATGCAAAGAATATATATATATATATATAAGGATATAATATATATAATACACCAGCACCAAATGAAGTTTATCCCAAGAATGCAAACCTGCTTCAATATTCACAAGTAAATCACTGCAATCTACCATGTCAACAGTCTGAAATTTATATGGACAGGCAAAGAAAGTAGAACACCCAAAACAATTATTTAAAAAAAAACATGGCCGACGAAAAAATGGTGTTCTAGGCAGAAGCACCACGCCGTCCCTCCACAGCAAACAACCGAAAAACTAAGCCAAACAGAGAATACAACAATCCTGAAACCCTAAAACATCAAATGAAGAGATAAAGAACTCAGCCAAGCACCAAATGGAGTGAGAAAACTGACAG